>NC_085858.1:47478303-47535803 GCF_034702125.1 Engraulis encrasicolus | reverse complement strand
CTCTGATAAAACTACAAAGACAAAAAATAATTTGTAGATCTGAACCAAGCGTAGTCATTTGGCTGACTTATCAGAGTTTAGTTAATGTGCGGAATATCAAGTGCATCAGTAATAGTCGACCTGGCACTAAACTCTAACATTGGTTACCTCGGCGAGTTTATGTAACAACAAGGTAAATACTTAACCATGTATTTTTATTATAACTAGTACACAGTCATTTGTAGTAGAGATGCACCATGCATCCTGATTTTTAGGATCCTGCCGGATACCGGATCCACTGCTTAAGATCCTGCCGGATCCGGAACCGGATCCCGGATCCTACGAAAGGGTTGAAACACATAGCCAACTCGCACACATGGGCCCTTTTTATTACGTTGGCGCAAACTATTTTTAAGACTCATTGGCTTACTGCCACACTGCCTTCAACGGCCGCTTCGAAAGGGCTTTCACTCCATGCAGCGATTCTGGTTATGAAAGACTGACTGAAAAGCCTAGGCTACGTTAAAAGTAGAGATGCCCCAGATCCTGATTTTTAGGTAACTGCTGGATACCGGATCCACTGCTTAAGATCCTGCTGGATCCGGATAGTCTGAAAAACCCTATTATCCTGCCGGATCCGGAACCGGATCTTGGATCCTGTACATCTCTAATTTGTAGTAGTAGCAAAACCTCTCTGTGAGTAATTTAACTTGCATGGTGTCTCCTCTAGACATATGGCAGCCCCCACCCCCCACCCCTGCAGCACTTGAGGCTTGTCATCACAAACTCCACACTCCTTCACCACCACAGTCTCATTCCATTTGCACTTAAACTTTCAGTTTTGCAATGAAGATGTCTCTTTAACTCTGGCTCGAGCGTACTTACAACTGCAATCATCTCCCACTCGCTATCTACCTTCTTCAGCCTTTGCCTATAATACTTCACTGTTTTTTTTTTTGTATCGGCCATGGAGTTCCACATTAGCTTTCACTTCATAACAAAGGGCCAGACTATACTCTTTATAGGCGTATCGTATGCTACTTTCCTGGTGGACTGAAACTCTGGTTGAATTTTTAACAACGGTTTTGGGATGAATAAAAATATATCTACTCTTCGGTTTTCTTCTAAAACACCCTCTTACAAGAGTTGTAGTACCTGAAGTGTTATGAGAAGTGCTACAGCGAAATTGATATGAAATTGTAAAAATAGAAAGTCTGGTTTGTTAAATGTGACTTCTACCTTGTCATTCAGCTTTCCAGGACTGTGTCAGTACTGAGTACCAGTACTCTTGTTTTTTAAAAAGTACAACCATATAAAGATGCATATTCTTTGCTGCACCTGTCTTTTAGACAATCCATTGTGATATCAGAGAGAGTTCAAGAGGAAAAATCTGATATCTTTGATGCAGGGCTGGACTTGGACTGAAAAACAGTTTGGGCATTTCTCGCACAGAACACCCCCTTAAGCCCACAGCCCTCTGCTTTTCTATGGTATTAGCTCAGTCCACTGTCTATATTAACCATTTTAGCCAGGAGCGACATATACGCTGCATTCAGGCTCTGGGTTTTTTTTTTAAATTAAAACTGAATTAGAGCTGAATGAACATACTCTAATGCAAAATGAGGGTCCTAGCTTTTAACTGTAACTTATGTCATGTTTTTATGTGCTTTGGAGGCTGATATATTTAGGTTGTAGCCCCTTAATGCACGCCGTACCTTCTGTGGCACCCTGTAATAGACATTGAAAGTTAACTATTATAGTATTACACTACTATGACAGTGCACAGGGCCTTTAGTATTACATTACGACTTCGTCAATGCCATGCTGGTAACAGCTAATTTATAATGCCATGTCTTAAGGGGTTAATAGCCAGAGGGCACCCTTTCTCAAAAAGGGCTTTGGCTAAAATGTATTAAAGATGGACAAATGGGCTGCCCCATCTAAATTGAGGGCTGATCTCTAAATACAACAAGCAAACAAACAAACAAATAAATAAACAAATAAACAACAGTATCGGCTCTGAGGACTGTCAGCCCATGGAGAAAATACCCTGTATGCCAGATGACCAGACCAGCCCTGCCTTGGTGCTATTCTCCCCCAGTAGCACTGCCTCACTCTGTGTTCCTGATTAAAACCAGTGTGTGGTGTGGTGTCCTCTGAAGCGTGTGTGCTATCCTCTCTGCCACTGCTCTGAGAAGGATGCTGCAGCGCTCTGCTGCACTCCACTACTGAATGACATGCTCAACTGCTTCTCCGGTGTCTTGGAAATGTTTAGCATTTCTTTGAAAAGACACAGACTGGAGGAAGCCTTTTTGAAAAAAAGAAAGTGCATCTCTCATGAAAGTGCATCTCTCAAATTTTAGACTATATCAAAGTAATGATGCTTTGCATATTGGGGGTAACCTCGAAATGTTGGGTTTTATTCCTTCTCTTCTGTACTAGTAGTGCGCTCCACTGCTGAATGACATGCTCAACTGCTTCTCCAGTGTCTTGGAATGTTTTGCACTTCTCTGAAAATACACAGACTGGGGCCCTGCCGTGGCCTAACGGTGGGGCACTCGTCTGCTATGCGGCCAACCCGGGTTTGATTCCTGGACCCGGGTCATTTGCCAACCCCTTCCCGTCTCTCTCCCCATTCGCTTCCTGTCCACCTCTCAATCTGTCCTATCATCAATAAAGTAAAAAAAGAACAAAAAAAGAAAAGACACAGACTGGAAGAAGTCTGTTTGAAAAAAGAAAGTGCATCTCTTCTAACCAAATTTCAGACTATATCAAAGTAATGATGCTTCGCATATTGGGGGTAATCTCAAAATGTTGGGTTTTATTGCTTCTTTTCTGTACTACGTATAGCAGTATGCGTATACAGTATGTGGCTGATGAAGGCAAATATATCTGCTGTATATCTGGCTCTAGGCCATGGGGAAAATTGTGAATGTCTGTGTGTGTGTATGTGTGTGTGTGTGTGTGTGTGTGTGTGTGTGTGTGTGTGTGTGTGTGTGTGTGTGTGTGTGTGTGTGTGCGTGTGCGTGCGCGTTTGTCTTTAAAAAACAGAATATGGTATAAAATCGACACAAAGTGCCAGAGACAAAGCGAGGTGAGAGAATGAAAGAATAATTGGTGCAGAAAGTGAAGCATCTTCCTATCTGTGATTTTCTCATTCAAGTATTTGAAAGAGACATTAAATGCAGTAGTAGCTGGAGTGCCCTTGAGAATACAAATGTGATTCAGTTGCAATCTCCTTTGTGTAAATCCAATACTACATTCATCACATTCACATGCTTCTTAAAGTACAACGTATGATTTCATTCTATTATACTGCAGCATAACCGGCAGTCCAATGGGACATGACCTGTTAGAGATAAGAGGGATGCTGTTTTGGCGATGCATTATTCAAATACACTGGACCAATACCAGGGTTGTTTGGATGTTGTGAGATAATGCATATCATGGCCCTGATTCTATCCAATTTCCATAAAACTACAAAGTTGTTTCCAAGGTAATTAGGCAGAAACAATGCAAGGATGCCTGATGGTCGTTTCTATGCAATGACAAAGGAAGAGGAAATAATCACAACAAGAAATTACGATAAAATAACTTTGCTGTTGAAGTTTAGTTACTGGCATACCTACCACATAACTAATATGATGACAGTAGCTGTTTCCATTGGTAGGTCTATAATTAACTAGAAACTACAGTGTAATTGCACTGGAAACCGCATGGTTATTTCGCTTTTATTAACTAGAAATTATAGCGTAATTGCACTAGAAACCGTATAGTTATTTTGCTGTTGCTACTAAAAACAAACACTCATTACTATGAAATCACACTGAAATAACTATGAAATTAACACGAAATTACTACCTTATTAGCGATCCGTAAAGTAAAGTTTTACCCTACATTCTTCATCCTATGTATCATGTATTATTAACTTAGTATTAACACCATATAGAAGGGCATGGGAGAACACATCACACGTCCGTCCACTGATCTATGCTGGGTAGCCTACTGATGATTCTCCACCACTGTTGCTGTGGGACACCATGACCTTCTATGGGATACTAAATGAGAATACAATACAGAATAGAGAGAAGATCAATCAGAAAAGCCTGGCACAGTAGCTGGCTGGCAGCCCAAACAAACCCCTTACACTACAATATCAGTATGCATCATGTGTACCACCAGTGTTATACTCCATGCATTTTTACCAGCTTGGTGCATAACTAGAACTGTAATTTCAGGTCTCAGTGTATTTTGATAAACGTTGGATTAGTGGGCCATCTCACTCTCGAATGAGAAACATCTCTGTTTCAAGCGTTGATTCTCATGCCTCTGCGGCCATCTTGAAAGTTGACATTTTTGAAAGTCATACTGAAACAAGTGACAGGAAAATCTTCAGGTTTTTCCAGTGGCTGAATAAAGGAAGAAAAACCTAAAGAGTGGTGTCCTTCACTTCATTCATCTATGTTTTATGTGGGAGTCAGCACCCAGTTAAAAAATACTGTGAAAACGATCAGGTGATAGTGTGTCCACATCTCCTCCACTTTTCCCTTTGAAAGTCAGCCATTTTGATAGCGCTGGTCTTCAAAAGCTAATCACTTTGTGTAGCTCGTAGATTATCAGCACACAAGATTTCCTGAAAATCCATTTCAAAAGGTATCGCACAAACAAAAATATGTGATGGATGAATGGATGTGTAAATGCTCAGACGCTCAAACACATGTGCGAACACAAAAGCGTATAGAGGTACGCCTCTGGCATTTTCAGGTAGAGACATATTGCCACTGAAGATGAAACATAGTCGTTGCCATTGAAGACTTAACACAAGGATATTCCGGTAACACTTCCAAATAAGGGGCCATAATTAACAGTAAAGTAGCTACAACCTAATACTTAAGTAAGGGTTAATAATCATTACTTAATGCCACATTAGACACATATTAATCGTTATTAATGCATTAGTAAGCAGTTACTTAACTATTAGATAACTATTACCTTGTGTTACAAGTTAATAGCATATTATTATTTAAAGTGTTTATGAAACGAAAACAAACTGTCATTCCCATTAAAGCCTTGTTTTTTCTGATAGCATCGATGAGACTTTGAACCCAATCATCCTGGAGGAACTTGTGAAAATGGCAACTCAAAGTGTGAATTCTGTGAAATTTGGTGTGACTAATGAGCTGGGCTGTGACATCATAGAGGGGAGTCCCTGGTTTGCTAGTATGGCGATCTGAGAAAACAACACACATGTGATGGATCTTATAAAGGAACCAAAATTCTGATACAAACATCAGCGTGTGGAAAAACCACACATCCAACCTCATGAGAAAAAAAAACAGCAGCAGAAATCTTTTTCAGAGGCACTGATACATCTGCAGAAAGTGACATGTCTGACAGGCGAAGTGACGATTGTTGACATAGCCTGACAGTTCGTTTTGTTTATGGTTACGGTTGCTAAGGGCGCTTTGCCATGACCCACAGATGACATGGCGTGTGTATTTGTTGACAAATGGGGGGCATTTTGATTCAATTGCGCGATATAGTGTGATTGAAATGCATGTAGGCTACATGCAAAAATATCATCAACTAGAGAAAAAAACGGAGGTATTAGGCTGTTGGAAAAACGCCCTATATAGCCTGAGTCCTCAGCATATTTTTAGCATTTATCATTATTATTATTTTTTGTGCTCAAAGTCACAGGCGTCGCGTGTCCCTCAGCCAGACTCTGAGGACGAGGTGTGTCCAAACGTCAGCCACACGTGCACCACAATACTCAAAACAAACAATCAACGCTTCAAAGTAGGCCTACGCTATGTGCATCTTCGTTTATTCGCTAAGCAGTAGCAGGACTTTTTCTAGGATTTTTTGGCATGAGGGAGCATCATGGCAGGTTACAGGGGGTGAAGGGGGGTGTTCCCCCCCATGAATGAGAAATTTATTAGGGGCGCTCAAATATATATATATATATATAAAAATAAAAGTATGAGGGTGCACCCACGGAGGTATGAGGGTGGAGCGCCCCTATTTCCCAGTTCAGAAAAAGTCCTGAGTAGCCCAATCTGTGAGTTGGCTGTCTTCGACTGAGAGCACCACGCTGATGTGCGGATATCCTCCCAAAACCAATTTATTGACCAGTTGAATGGCAATCAACAAAAAGTGCATATTCCGAGAGCATTCGCATCGGTTTGGCATGTAATGTGCATTACCCTTTCCTGAAAACAACATACAAAGCAGATGGACAAGGTAAAACGAGTAGCCTAAAGCAAAGCAGTGCACTCACCTGTCTTCGTGCCCGAGCAGTTACAGGGGCAGTTTCAGTCTGCACGCCGGCGATGTCAATTGTTGGAACTGCTTGAGGCAATAGCATTCTCTTCAGTCCAACCATGCCCGCAACCTCCACATTTGTGGTGAAGCACAAGGGGTGGAAATGTGCCGAGCACAACAGTGACCACGAGCTTGCTTCAAAACCACGCATTGGATCCACAGAGCCCTAGCTTGATTTAGCCTTCTCCTTGTCGGCCACAGTTCCATCATTCTTCACAGAAGGGAACTTGTGCAAAGATATTCCTTCTGTCAAGTAGCCATTTTTGCAGCTGGCACCGTTCGGCCCTCCAGCAACACACTGCTTGACACTGCGCTTTGTTTTGGTACTAGCCGCCATTGATCTGAACAAGGTGGAATGAGGTGAACTCACCCCTTCTATGTCACGCATATCATTTGCATAAAATTTGCATGTCACCAAAAAAACACTTTTTGGGAACGTTTTAACATGACTTTTAGGACAAAATATCACCCAGAAAATATCCCATTTTATTCACAAGGCTTAGAACTTTCAGAATCTGTCCTGGAAATGGTCAAATTCCTTTATTTTGTTTTCGTTTCATAAACACTTTAACTAATAGATAAGTAAGGGCACAGTTAATAGTTAAGTAGCTATCAGGTCATACTTAACTAAGGACCAAAAGTAACACTTACTTAATACAAAAGCAACGCATAAACTAATGGTTATATAATACATAAATATTGGGTTTTGGGACCCTTATATTAGAGTTGGCTGAGGATAACTAATGGTTAATTAATAGATAGATATTGGTGTTTGGGACCCTTATATTAGAGTTGGCTGCAGATAACTAATGGTTAATTAATCGATAGATATTGGTGTTTGGGACCCTTATAATAGAGTTGGCTGAGCATACCTAATAGTTAAGTAATTAATCTACTGTGACATCTAGTTTTCACTCGTTCAAATCACTGTAATAGTGGCAACAGGAGCCATTATATAGCAAGGATTGGACATACACTTCTCAATGATGGTGGGATGATGAGATGTATTTTTTTCATGTACTACTTATTACATTTAATGGTAAAAACCCTACAATAAATGCAGAACGTTATGAAGAGTAACAGTTTTGAAGCGAAACTAAACTATTCCTTTGTGATAATTAGGTTAATGTTTGAGAATATTAGCTCCAAGAAGAGCAGTGCATGATGGGTACGCAATCTATAGACAAGAATAATTCGGTATTATTTAATCATTAGATATGCCTTACTTTTGTATTAAGTAAGTGTTAATTAAGGTCCTTAGTTAAGTATGACCTAATAGCTACTTAACTATTAACTTTGGGCAGTCATGGGTGAGCGGTTAGGGCGTCAGACTTGCATCCCAGAGGTTGCTGGTTCGACTCCCGACCCGCCAGGTTGGTGGGGGGAGTAATCAACCAGTGCTCTCCCCATCCTCCTCCATGACTGAGGTACCCTGAGCATGGTACCGTCCCACCGCACTGCTCCCCATGGGGCGCCACTGAGGGCTGCCCCCTTGCACGGGTGAGGCATAAATGCAATTTCGTTGTGTGCAGTGTTCACTTGTGTGCTGTGGAGTGCTGTGTCACAATGACAATGGGAGTTGGAGTTTCCCAATGGGCTTTCACTTTCACAACTGTACCCTTACTTATCTATTAGTTAAATAATTACATGCTATGAACTTGAGACACATGGTAATAGTTATCTAATAGTTAAGTAACTGCTTACTAATGTTTAACACGTGAATTAATAACAGTTTATATGTGTCTAATGTGGCATTAAGTAGTGATTATTAACTGTTACTAAAGTATTAGGTTATAGCTAATTATATAATATATATGGCCCCTTACCATGTGTCTCAAGTTAATAGCATATAATTATTTAACTAATAGATAAGTAAGGGTACAGTTAATAGTTAAGTAGCTATTAGGTCATACTTAACTAAGGACCTTAATTAACACTTACTTAATACAAAAGTAAGGCATATCTAATGATTAAATAATACCGAATTATTGTTGTCTATAGATTGCGTACCCATCATGCACTGCTCTTCTTGGAGCTAATATTCTCAAACATTAACCTAATTATCACAAAGGAATGGTTTAGTTTCGCTTCAAAACTATTACTCTTCATAATGTTCTGCATTTATTGTAGGGTTTTTACCGTTAAAACTAATAAGTGGTACATGAAAAAATGACATCACATCACCCCACCATCATTGAGAAGTGTACGTCCATTCCTTGCTATATAATGGCTCCTGTTGCCACTATTACAGTGATTTGAACGAGTGAAAACTAGATGTCACAGTAGATTAATTACTTGACTATTAGGTATGCTCAGAAAAACTCTATTATAAGGGTCCCAAACACCAATATCTATCGATTAATTAACCATTAGTTATCCGCAGCCAACTCTAATATAAGGGTCCCAAATATCAATATCTATCTATTAATTAACCATTAGTTATCCTCAGCCAACTCTAATATAAGGGTCCCAAAACCCAATATTTATGTATTAATTAACCATTAGTTATGCCTTGCTTTTGTATTAAGTAAGTGTTAATTTTGGTCCTTAGTTAAGTATGACCTGATAGCTACTTAACTATTAACTGTGCCCTTACTTATCTATTAGTTAAATAATAATATGCTATTAACTTGTAACACAAGGTAATAGTTATCTAATAGTTAAGTAACTGCTTACTAATGTTCAACATATGCATTAATAACAATTAATATGTCTCTAATGTGGCATTAAATAATGATTATTAACCCTTACTTAAGTATTAGGTTGTAGCTACTTTACTGTTAATTATGGCCCCTTATTTGGAAGTGTTACCGATATTCCTACTATCCACGGTACTTCTGCGTTGTGGCACACAGGGCCGCTGAGAGCTTTTGCCAGGCCCGGAACAAAGTAATGTGAAAGGGCCCCCGATCCAATACCTACAATGTAATGAGGACCCAATTTTGGGCTCCCTCTCTCCCTGGGCCCGGGACAACTAACACCTTTGCACCCCCTGTCGTCTTCCCTGGTGGCACATTAAAAGACGGCAATACAAAGAATGCCCCCTCAGAGGCATGGACACTCAAGGGGACATTCAGAGTTTAAAGGCAACAAGGTTGAACAGCGGCACAGCAGATGACTGGGCCATTCTTTATGCTTGAAGCTGCAGAAAGATGTTCAAAAGTACAAACATCAAGGCTTTTCTTTGTGTGTGAATGTATATGAGTGTGATTGACATTATGTCAAGGTCTACTGTGTATTTGCCAGATGTTTTGCCATGTACCTCGCAGCTGTGGAAAAGTCCATGTTAACTCCTTCCCACTGCCTCGTGGACTAACGTACACTTGTTTCTAAGCAGGGCATAAAGGCAGGGCATGAACCAAGATCCTCACAAACGTGCATGCAATACATTTCTAATGGCGGTCTAATCTACTATGATTACGTAGGTTAGAGATGATAAATTCTCAAGTGGGATAACGAATGTGCTTACTGAACAGAAGAACTATACCCCAGTGTGAGAATGCAAAACTGTGTGGAACACAATGGAATCATAACTAATTAAATGTTGAAAAGTAAAACCCACTGCATTGCACTCAAGCAAGTATGCAGACACCTTGAGGGTCTGAAGGGTTTATGGCTTTGATCTTAGGTATGGCCCGGGCAGGGTTGAGTCATGCCTCCTCCTCCTACATACATTATGTAAATATACTATAGTTGTGTCTGTCTACACAAACACACACAACACGCTTGCTTTGCTTGCTGGCTTTGTTGCAGTACTAAAATTTTAATTAGTTCCCACAAAATCAGCGCAGTGTGATTAAACAGATTTGTAACAAAGACACGTGTTAGTGGGGAATAAGAAGATTACTTATATGCACAATTACGCAAAAACGTACACAAAAGATACGGCAAAAGAAGATTAGTGCATACACACTGTACACAGTAAATACACTGCGGTGCGGGAGTGTTCTCTCGTTGACAACCCGTGTCCCCCCCTTTTCACATCTCTGCATCTTCTCGCCATCCTCTCTGTCTAACCCCTTTCACCTCTGTCCATCTTTTAAAATCTCTCCGCCTGTCGTTCGGTTCACCTCCCAGTCCACCTCCACATCTACCTGTCCATCTCTTCTCACCCTCCATCTATCCTTTTCACCTCTCTGTCAATCATTTACTTTTGGCCCTGTGTCATATGACCTTTCAAAGACTTTTGGTATGACCCATTGAGAATAACACTTTTTTCATTCTTAACATATACTGCATGAATAAACTCACTCTATTCTTTATGCTAGAGCACTGCTGCATCAACTTCCATATATGTTTTTATGTTAGCATAAGGAAATAGAACTGTTATCTTTAAATTATTTCTTTGTGCAGTGGTCAAAGACAGATAAACAAGTCTGCCATTCTAGCAGCCAAAGCAATATTCTATATGGAAGGGCCAGGAGGTAAGACTGTTATCAAGTTCAAATGGCCTTGGGATGTACAGGCCTGGTTGCTGGGCTGACATGGCTATGCAGTAAGCGTTATGTCCGTTAAACAGTTTGTATGAAATCTGCCTCAGAAAATCTAACTTTCCGTGCAACACATCAACCTTTCTGTGACCCTAACACAACTAAAACGATGAACTTGCCATCTCTCGATTACTAGATTGGTTTGAGACAATCTGTTTCCTTGAACTAATCTAGTATTCTGAACTAATTAGGGTTTTCATCCTAGTCTGCTCATTTCTATTAACCCATTGATGCCTAAAGCACTTGCAAAAAATGCTGCTGAATGCCCAAGCCCTTTTTAAGAAAAGATACCCTCAGCCTATAGAAAACGAAATATCTCAGCCTCTGAGGCACAAAAAAACACGCAATGAGTTGCATTTAAACGCCAAGACCCTCATCTTGCATGAGAACGTGTTCATACAACTCACAAGATACAACATACCAAGATGTTTCATAAAATTGTTTTAAATCTCATGAGCCTGAATGTTGCGTCATGCAGCTCCAGGTGCCAGGGCCAATGTTGCGCAACGCAACATCCAGCATCAATGGGTTAAATTTGGAAGTCTAGTTACAAGTGGCAGAAGGAGAGCGGCTGTTGCTCAGTTATAAAACTCCTCATGAAAAACAAATGGCAAAGCTGTGAGAGGCTAAGTAGTGCAGCTCTCTCCCTCTGTTTGGTTAAAATGTCCCGTGAGGCTCGGCGCTGTCTTCCATCCCCTTCAGCCAGTCACACACACTTAGAGAAGCGAGAATGAAAGCCGAGTTTAGTCAGCAGCAGAGATCTGATGTCAGTCTTTCCCTGTGTCGAATCTTTTTCTGGGTTGCTGTCAGAAATAATACTGGGCCCTACCGTCGCCTAACGGTAGGGCACTGGGTTACTATGCTGGCGACTTGGGTTTGATTCTGGCCCGGGTCATTTGCCGATCCTTCCCCATCTCTCTCTCCCTACTCATTTCCTGTCTCTCCTCCACTGTCCTGTCAAAAATAAAGGCAAGAAAGCCCTAAAAAAAGAAGTAATACTGGACATCATTTGTCCGTTTTACACTTATACGTCTCTGTCTCTCTCTGTCTCTCTCTCTATCTCTCTCTCTCT
Organism: Engraulis encrasicolus; assembly: GCF_034702125.1. Lineage (NCBI taxonomy): Eukaryota > Metazoa > Chordata > Actinopteri > Clupeiformes > Engraulidae > Engraulis > Engraulis encrasicolus. The sequence goes on along the minus strand of NC_085858.1, from coordinate 47,523,938 downwards.
GTCTCACGCACACACGCACACACTGTAACATTGTGTACTATATGAAAATATTGCATCTCGGGGGGTGCTGTGGCACAGCACGCTAAGACCTCCACATTTGGGCTTATATTGCGCCCATGGGGACCCCGGTTCGAGTCCAGCCCTACCCCATTTCTCTCTCACAACCATTTCCTGTCTCCTCTCATACTGTCCTGTTATAATAAAGCCCAAAAAGCCCCCCAAAAATCATTAAATATTGAATCTCAACTTGGTCAACTTTCCCATAGTGTCATAGTTTCTGACTTGTGTGCAGAGCAGAAAAATAAACACTTCAAAGATATTTGCTGACAGCAGAATGATCAAAAGCAACGCTGAACATCATCTGTCCATCACACACACACACACACACGCACACACGCACACACGCACACACACAGACACACACGCACGCACACACACACAAACACAGTGATTGAAAAAACACTGCATCTCAACCTATGCCTGTTGTCATAGACACAGACTTGTCAGCAAAGAATTCTTTTTTTTTTTAAAGACCTATGCCCTTTTCCGACTGACTGAGAATGACAACACCCTTTCTATGTCCCCTGTTTGATACTATACTCAGCTGCCTTGCAAATACAATACAGCCATGAGCATGCCTACAAAGGCAAAGCCATTCCTTGGATTCACACTTTAGACATCTCCAGCTGGACAGTTTGAGGTCATTCAGACTTGACATTTTTTTCTACATTTTTGAGGTCAAAGGTCATATCAATAGACTTAATATTTCTATAAAAAATGTACTTCCTATGAAATGCATTATTTAAAAGTATCACCAGTGTTGTACCTGCAACGTGCTTGGCCGGTCAGCACTAAAACTTCAACTTTTCTTAGTTTAAATGGCGGCGTAGTTACTGGGCTCAGCCTTTGTAGGGCAGTACTGACAGTTTAGGTTTAGGGATGCTTTTGGGAAGGGCACATTTTGAAAACTTGGAAACATTTTATTACTGACAGGTTAAGTTTAGGGATGGCTTTGGGAAGGGTTAGATACAATGTGGGGAACATAGAACCCTTTTTTAGAAAAGGGGCCCTAAGTTCCCCGGTCCCAAAGACAAAGACCGGGGAACATAGGACCCTGGAAATTTAGGACCCGGGGAACATAGGTACGCTCCCACACACGCACAGTGTATGAAAACACTGCATCTCAACCTATGCCTGTTGTCATAGTCACAGACTTGTGTGCAAAGAAACCAAACGTTTGAAAAGAATTTTGTCATTGTTCCACTGACTGCAGCATGACTGAGAATGACAACAGCCTTTCTATGTCTCCTCTTTGATACTGTAGCTGCCTAGCTGCCTTCCAAATACAGCCATGAGCATGTCAAAAAGGCAAAGCCATTCCTTGAATCCACACTGTAGACATCTCCAACTGGACAGTTTGAGGTCATTCAGACTTGACATGTCACAAAGTACTTCTGATATGATATGAGAAAGTTGCAACTTGTGGTTATTTCCACAGGAGTGTGTGTGTGATAGCTCGTTCTTTTTCTTTCTTATTTTGCTTTCGAGGCATATAAGTATAACAATCAGCGATGGCAGCGATCCCCTGGTGGATTACAGAGGAGGGATGTCACATTCAAGCCTGACAGACCCTGCTATCTGTCAGAAATGAAAAAAAAGAAGTGAAAAAAGACATAAAAACCCAAACAATTCCCTCATGTCCTCTCTCTCCATCAGCAGCACCCCAGACATTGGTCTCTGTAGGCCTATAAGGTATGTTTCTTCATCACCCATCCTCCTTACTCTCTCCCTCATATCAGCCTGTCTCTGATTTCACTTTGGCTAGTGTGTCTAGCTCTGGATTATTTCTTTCTTTGTTTTTGTTTCATTCTCTCTCTCTCTCTCTCTCTCTCTCTCTCTCTCTCTCTCTCTCTCTCTCTCTCTCTCTCTCTTTGTTCACCATCCATCTTTGTTTTTCATTTTCTCTACATGCATCTCTCCTTCTCTCCATCTAGTTCTCTGTCTTTAACTCTGCCCTTCTCAACCCTTCTGTCTCAATTTCTCTCTACTCGTCACTCTCTTCTTCCTTCCTTTCATCTCTCCTCCTCTCCTCCCCTTTGCCCCTGGTTGTATTGTTTGTATTCAGCTATCTTTCTCCCATATCCCTTTCTCCCCTCTCTCCCCAGCTCACAGCTACATATCCACCCCTGTTAATCCCTTTCTTTTTCATGCATTCATTTTATTTCTCTTTCTCTATTCATGCCCTTCTCTACCCTTCTCTCTGTGCTTGTGTCATCCTCCTCTTTCTTCGATTCAACTCTGTAGCCTTCCCCCTCTATCTAAACTCCATGTGTTTGCATGGAAGCATCCTTCTCCCATGCCGCTTTGAATGAATACACCTTTATTACCCAGAAGAGAATTTGACTTGCGTTTTTGGGAGTAAAATAAACATTTGGACAGACAATTACAATAGTACACAAAGAGAATACTGTCTGAACTTAACTTATATAAAAGTTGTATGCTTCTAGGCACAAAAGACACTTATTTTCTCCCCCCCTCTCCCCAGCTCACAACATTTCTACTGTCAGTTAATCCCTTTCTATTTATCAATTTATTTTATTTCTCTATTTATGCCATTCTCCTCTCTCGGCTCTCGGCTCATGTCATCCTCCTCTTTCTTTGATTCAACTCTGTAGCTTTCCCCCTCTGTCTAAACTTTAAAAACGTCTGTTTTTGCATGGAGGCATCCTTCTCCCATGTCCCTCCCCCTCCCCTCTCTCGCCACCTCATAGCAACATCTATCTCTTCCCCCCGTCTCTCTCTCTCTCTCTCTCTCTCTCTCTCTCTCTCTCTCTCTCTCTCTCTCTCTCTCTCTCTCTCTCTCTCTGTGCTTGTTATGTGTTTGCTCTGAGGCGATGTTGAGCAGTGAGGCGGTGCTGAGTTCTAAGGGCTCAGGCCTCTGCCTGAGACTGTCTGACCTTTCACTTCACACACACCGGCAGCAGCAGGCGGCCAAAACTACCTGCTGCCTCTGAACCCAGCCTTTTGTACTGTACACACAGATACAGACACAGATATAGACACACACACATACACACAGGCACAGGCACAGGCACAGACACACAGAGATACACACGCACACATATGCACCAGGGCTTGACACTGGCACCTGCCAACCGGCCAAATGCTGGTAAAACTTTGCTGTGGCTGGTAGCAATATCAGTGTCACTAGCCAATTTGGCAGGTAGCTTATTCAACGGTATGACATATCAGAATAGCGTAGCCTATATTCTGCACTTTACCCCTTGTGTATCAATTGCTTGTAGCCTATTTAAGTTTTCAGAAAAAGCTCAGTTACTCAGTTTCTATTTGTTTTATTTCCATATAGAATTCCATGCACTCATCTTCTTGCTTAAAGCACCTCATTTTCTGAGGTTAGATGTACAGGGTCATGATTAAAACAAAAAACTAATTTGTGGCTAGTGGAATAGGTGGATGGCTAGTGACTTGGGAAAACCACTAGCCACAGTGGCCGGCAAGCCCAAATGTTAATGTCAAGCCCTGATATGCACACACATTTCAAACAACCTGACGGTGAGTACAGCAGGCTCCTATACCATTCTGCGCAGCATTTATGATAAACAGCTATACCATCATTATTACGAATGTGCACACACACACACAAACACACACACACACACACACACACACACACACACACACACACACACACACACACACACACACACACACACACACACACACACACACACACACACACACACACACACACACACACACACACATCTTATCTATCAAGAAGTATGAGCTCTATCAGACCCCTGTGGCTGCCATAACTATCAAAACAATTACCCAAAACCCTGACATGCTGACTACAGCTCAGGGTGGCAATGTAATCAGCACGAATACACCGGCCGCGACCTGAGCGAGACGAGCGTCGGAAGTAATTGACTTTGTATCAAGTCGCGCGAAAAAAGTGATTCGGGCAACTAGAGGTGATTCTCGCGATGAGAGCGGCAATTTGTAGTTGAACTCTTGAGAATATTATGAACATTGGCTATGATGCGGTTCGGTGACAGTCGCCACAGCCAATGGGATTGTTGGAGTACTTGCATTCTGCTTTCAACGGACATACTTGAGTCGCTTCAATCGCTCGCTCTCGCTACCCAGAAGCGATTCTCTGTCGCTTGACTCTCGTAGCAGCCGGTGTATTCGCCCGGTAATCAGCACCCTGGTACTAACGAGCCTATCTGTTGTCCTGTCACAGCACTCTCACACTCCTCGGTAACACGCCGGTGTCATACATATGACATAACGGTGTCATAACATTGTCATAATGCAATACAGGCCTAACAATGTCAACTTTTCATGGCCATAAAATGTAAAGACATTGGCATTATTATGACACTGTTATGACACTGTTATATCATATGTATGGCGCCGGCGTCAAGTAAATTGTAACACACTCTTCTGATCTTACTTCTTCTCTCATTTTCTTTTCTGCTATTTCTTTTTTTTACTCTAACTTTAGGGCCCTGTGGCCTATCGGTAGGTTACTACTACGCTGACGACCCGGGTGCGATTCCTGCAATTCCTGCCCTGTCTTCCAGGCTTGTACGAAATTCCGAATTGACTGAATTTCAATTCAAAATAATGCCATAATACGAACACTAGGTGGTGCCATTACCTTGAATTTCTTTTAATTTAATCTACACCACCCATTGAAAGTACATAGAACACCACCACCTAGTGTTCGTATTATGGCATTACTTTGAATTGAAATTCTTTCCATTCGGAATTTCGTACAAGCCTGCTGTCTTCCTCTCTCCCCACTCATTTCCTGTCCCTCTGTCACTATCCTATTACAAATGAAACATGTCTAACTTTATAATTATTTATAATCATATGTCCATTTATCCTCCGTATGTCCTATGCAAGGCTCTAAATTAACTCTTTTCATCACCAGCCAAAATGTTCAGTAGATGTTAATATTTCTACCCAAACACACACTCACTAATGGGTAAAAGTGGCTAGTTAGGTGGCCTTTTCTACAAGCCAAACTGAAATTTCACCATCATTTGGCCGGTTGGCTGGTGTTGATTTAGAGCTCTGGTCCTTTGTATATCTAACCGGTGCAGGGTTTCTCCAACTCAAATATCTAAGTGTTTGAGTATCTGTAGGATATGGGTTTGGGTGCTCCATCATGACACCTGCTCTTCTGGCTCTCAGCAGAAATTGTGGATGGCACAGCGATATTCTATCCTTCTTTTCTTTCACTTCTCTTTTCTTCTCTTTCTTTCTTTTCATTCATTCTATCTATAATTTGCTACAGTTCATTTGCTATCATTTGCTATCATACATGCTACAGTTGCTCAGGCCCCTGAAGGAACAATAAAAAGTGTGTGTGCGTGTGCGTGTGCGTGTGTGTGTAGGTGTTTGTGCGTATGTGTGTGTGTGTGTGTGTGTGTGTGTGTGTGTACGTGTGTGCATGTGTAAAGCAAAATATTTTTTCCTCTGTTATTTTCTCCCATTATACTGCGGAGGTGTATTAAATTTGATGGTGTGTTGTTGCTTTGGGAATAAACAGCCTATTAAATAAGCTGCAAATGAGCAATGTTCTCTGACTAAATTAGGTTTTGAGTTTTGAGTCTCTCTCTGTCTGCACTTTAGTGAATGTTTTTAGCACTTTCCTGTTATTAGTGCCTAACTAAACCCAGTGTCTCCGAACCATTATCGACACATTTGTAACAGTCCATCAAGTATTCATGAAGCAGAACACCAAGTGGCATAAAAAATAGCTGCGTTTTAGTATTTGATATAAAAGATCGTTATCGTAGTAAGGTATCAGGAGATAACAGTAAGTAAGGGATAACGCTCAGCAAGGCGGTCATTAATTTGGAATAAACCCCAACAAAATGATGCACATCCTCAGGAAAAGTGGATGTGTCTTCAATCACGCTTAAAAGGACACTGTGTGAGATTTTTAGTTGTTTATTTCCAGAATTCATGCTGCCCATTCACTAATGTTACCTTTTTCATTAATACTTACCACCACTGTCAAATTCTAAGTATTCATTATGACTGGAAAAGTTGCACTTTTCATACATGAAAAGGGGGATCTTCTCCATGGTACGCCATTTTGACAATATTTGACAATATTTGTTAATTACTTAGTTAACTTTCATGAAAAGATCAAATTTGGCAATAGGCAGCCCAGTTTCAATGAGCAGCATAGTCGCAGTACCTTTTTTGACCATTTCCTGCACAGTGTCCCTTTAAGGGCCATATTCCACAATAATGATGGACTTCCTCAGCATCACTCCACTTAATACACGGTGGGATTTTATTTTATTTTTATTTTAACATCTGCAACAAAACATTGTTGTGCAGTAAATTCAATATCCAGATATTATTCACATATCCACTTCTGCAAAGCAGTAACCGTAACACTTAAATTTATTAACTCTGCCTGTTAAACCAATCAAGTCTACTGTTTACTCAGATAAGTTACTTGTGTGGGAAGGAAACTGTGTTTCTTTTTTTAACTTTTACTTTTACTTTTGACACCTCTGCCTATAGTGTAACAATGTGTGGAGCAATACGTGACTGGCTAGAAGCGGTTTCCCTGACCGACGCAGAGATATCGTCAAATTGCAAAGGGTTTGTGTACAAATTTCCGAAATATAACTCTATATACTTTAATTTGAACACTTACTTTGTGCAATTAATCAAGGAAGAGTTTATATTTTTACACCGTGTTGCAGAGAGATCGTGCTAAAACTGATGAAACAAATAAGCACCATCCGGTGGTGGCAGGAAGTCAGCCATCAGTGCATTTTGCCATAGGGAAACTTACAAAGCATACCACGACGATCATTTAACAAAACACACAAGTTGTTTTACTTCAAGACAAAGATATTGCCTTAAGAAACAGGTTTTACTTGCAATTTTGAAAATGTAATGCAAAATGTTGAAATTATGATCTTATAAAAAATGCATTGAAGTGAATGGAGAAATGGTCCAATTGTAGTAATGGACCCATATATTCAAATACCATATCAAAACTGATTAATGATCTATATTACACTCATAAATAGGTTGGTAAGCATTCGATCAGCTATGTTTTTACATAGATTTTAAAAAATTACCCAACCAGGGTGTGGGAAATGTAAAATATGGTCCTGCTAAAACAAGGACAGGCTAAAAAAAATGGCAGGATCTCACTAAATATTTGAAGATAATCCTCAAATTAAATTGTCTGACAACTTTTTTAAATTAAAAAAAGTTGTAAATGCATTAAAAGTCATTTTTCAATGGCCATGAAATTGGCCTGGTCATGTATTTAAAGCCTAATGCATCATATATGATGCATTAAATATCTCAGTGACCTTAACACAATTTTGATATTTTTTTTTTTACATTTCTTATAACGGACCAATATTGAGGCAAATTCCAAGAAATTAGAATTTTCTGTCTATGCTTTCATGGTTCAGGTCTTATAGAGTTAATGTCAACAGTGCGCAGCAGCGACAGCACTTGACAACAACCCAGCTGATGGAACACAACGCAGTGGACGGTGTGAGGTAGCCAGCTAGGTGTGAAAGTGCCTAAGTGGTGGCATATTTTTTTTAAATGTAAATAGTGGAAAGTACTTTTCATGTGTACAGTATTCATACGTGTATCTATGTGTGTGTACAATACAGTAGTACAGTAGTTTGTGTGTAGTGTGATGAGTGTGTGTGTGTGTATAGCATGTGTGTAGTGTGTGTGTATAGCATGTGAGTGTGTCTGTGTGTGTGTGTGTGTGTGTGTGTGTGTGTATAGCGTGTGTGTGTGTGTGTGTGTGTGTGTGTGTGTGTGTGTGTATAGCGTGTGTGTGTGTGTGTGTGTGTGTGTGTGTGTGTGTGTGTGGGTATAGCGTGTGTGTGTGTGTGTGTGTGTGTGTGTGTGTGTGTGTGTGTGTGTGTGTGTGTGTGTGTGTGTGTGTGTGTGTGTGTGTGTGTGTGTGTGCATGTGTACATGTTGTTTCCTTACCGTGAGCATCGCGGTAGTAGGCATGAGTAACACTCCTAAAGCGCTCCTGGCCAGCTGTGTCCCAGATCTGAGGAGAGAGAGATACAGTCAGTGTTGCCAGTGTGTGTGTGTGTGTGTGTGTGTGTGTGTGTGTGTGTGTGTGTGTGTGTGTGTGTGTGTGTGTGTTTGCTCACGCGCGTGTGTTTGTGTTTGTGTGTGTGTCTGTCTGTCTGTCTGTCTATGTGTGTTTGTGTGTGTGTGTGTGTGTGTGTGTGTGTGTGTGTGTGTGTGTGTGTGTGTGTGTGTGTGTCTCTTTGTGTGTGTGTGTGTGTGTGTGTGTGTGTGTGTGTGTGTGTGTGTGTGTGTGTGTGTGTGTGTGTGTGTGTGTGTGTGTATATGTGTGTGTGTGTGTGTGCACGTTCAAGCATGTGTTGCATCTCAACATCATTTAACACATCAAACGCTCCGCTAACACACCTCTGGGACTGTCATTGCTGGTTCAACTATTCCTCCACGTCTCAAAACACACCACCTGTGCAACACATCAACCCACACCAACCCACTCACACACACACACACACGCACACGCACAGGCGCACGCACACACACACTATCTCTCTCTCTCTCTCTCTCTCTCTCTCTCTCTCTCTCTCTCTCTCTCTCTCTCTCTCTCTCTCTCTCTCTCTCTCGTCTCTCTCTCTCTCTCTCTCTCTCTCTCTCTCTCTCTCTCTCTCTCTCTCACACCACACACTCTCTCTCTCTCTCTCACACACACACACACACACACACACACACACACACACACACACACACACACACACACACACACACACACACACACACACACACACACACCATACACTAGAACAACCTAGCCCCTACATCACTCCACACCTCAACCCAACACCGCCGCACCAGTCTGTGATCTGTATGTCAGACGTGTGGAATAGCACTGCGCCACATCCACCCCGGGTCAGTGTTGAGCTCCGCTCGGTAAACACTGTAATTACAGAAGCTAAATTAGGTAATTACTCCGCGTGAAGTCAGCCGCCATCATCACTCATTGGGATTCACGCGGGTCGCATTCAAATTAGCCACATTGTTCCGGCTAACAACAATTAAAGGCCAAGCATATACTGCCAGCTGGAGAGCTGTTGTTTTTATTAGCGGAAAGCTATTACCTTGCACACCGCTGACAGATAAATGGCTTTCCAGAATGACCTCCGCGACACCAACCAACACACCCCCTCTTGCAAAAAAAAGGGGGAGAAAAAAAAAGCACTCTCTCTATCTCTCTTCCTTTGTGCTAACCCAAGCCCTGCCTGCGTTAGCATATTTGATTAGCGCTTGATCACTTTCGGTCCCCGGGGCCGTGCGGAGTGCCATGTTGCAGCGTCGACTTTCGATCTGAAGAGTTGGCGGGGAGCCATTAGCGGCACGCTATTGCAGCTTCTGGGGCCATGACCTCCCTAAAGACTCCAGCAAGCTCAGTGGGTGTTAGCAGTGAGAGAGCAGGCTACTGTGTGTGTGTGTGTGTGTGTGTGTGTGTGTGTGTGTGTGTGTGTGTGTGTGCGTGCGAGCGCGCGTGTGTGTACTGTATGTGTGCGCGTGTGTGTGTGTGTGTACTGTATGTGTGTGCTTGTGTGTGTGTGTGTGTGCATTTGTGTGTGTGGGACGGGGATATTGCACTGTGTTAGCATAATTTGATTAACGCTTGATCACTCTCGGACTCCGGGGTTGAACAGATTAGAGAGTCATGTGCAGTGTTGGGCAAGTTACTTTGAAAAAGTAACTAGTTACTAGTTACTAGTTACTTCTCCAAAAAAGTAACTGAGTTACTTCCTGGGTTACTCCGGTATCAAAGTAACTAGTTACCAGTAAAAGTAACTATTGCGTTACTCGCCCCCCGACCATGTTTCATAAACCACATAGAGAAGGACGGTAAAGACAGGTGACGTTACAAACAACAATTTATTGCAACATAATAAACCAAAGCCACTGGATGGACAAAATATATATTTTTTTTTTATAAAAGAAAATAACACATTTTAATAGGCTTATTTAAATTCAACTGAAAATGTGCATGTTAAATCCAATTTAAATTACAACTAAATGTAGTAGGCCTATTTACATTTTAATTATTACTAAATGCTACCCTTTCAAACAAGACTACGATTACGTCATTTTGTAGTTCACAGAGTCGTGAAGCAGTAAAAGACGCGACCTGTGACGCGACCACAAAATGCGGAAGTAGCCACTTTGCGTCTTTGTCTCGAAGCGTGCGAGTTGAGTTTGTGTTGTTATCAGCGAACTATCAGCGAGCTATTTCATCGTGGTTAGTGAGAAGTTGAATCATGATGAAGTTCTGAGCATGTTATTTACCTATTCTGACTCTGAAGGACCGTTTTTATCTCACGAGGAGGATAATGATCGGACGAGCACTCTTTGTTTACCGCGGCGAAACTTCCGAAGGCAGTGATGCCGACATGCGAAGCAAGGATGTTCTCTAAGCACACACACACATTTAAACTCACTCGGTGACTTTATCCTATCTCAAGTGAGTCGGTGGTAGTGGCGAATGCAGTCGTAGTGTCCATACAGGTATTGGATTTAGGAATTAGGGGTGAGAGAAGTGGGTCTGGTAATGTTAGCTTGCGCTCCCTCCATTCAGCCCCCGGTGATGCGGGTAGCCACCTATCCGGACGCAAACGCAATAATCCTGGGATCAGACAAACACTGTTCACCAAGCAGCACACACACACTCATTTTGTCCCTCTTTCTGACTTCTACTGGGTGAATGGCAGCGGCGAACGTGGCCATATGACCGTATGGAGAGGTTTTGGTAATAGAACGCACGGTGACGACGCCAGGCTACCCTAAAACAGTAACGTGCAGTAACGGAGTGTATGAAATTGTAACGGCGTTATACTGACAGTAAGAACAATTAGTTAGATTACCCGTTACTGAAAAATGTAACGGCGTTAGTAACGCCGTTTATTTAAACGCCGTTATTCCCAACACTGGTCATGTGATGTTGTAGCATCAACTTCTCATCTGGGGTGAATTTCTCGAAACCAAAGTTGCTTACTACATTAGCTACGTACTTTGTTGTTTTCAACGCATTTTCCCATTAAGTTGCTAACAGGCTAACAACTTCTCTTTTGAGAAATGCACCCCTGAAGTGGACATTTGCAGTGTCAGGGAACGTGACCTCCCTAGTCTGGATCTCACGAAAACAGTAGCCTGCATTTCACAGTGTTAATTCAGCACTATGCTCATATTCAGTACCGATGGTGTTAAATTTGACTCTCCAAGTGGTTAGGGCGTCAGCCCAAAGGTTGCCGGTTCGACTCCCGATCTGCCAGGTTGGTGCGGGGGAGTAATTAACAGAGGCGATTCCTTTATTACAAGGGAGGCGGAGCCTCCTGTACGAAATCACGGTGAACAGTGTTATTTTTGAGTAATACTTTATCCAACTTTATAAGATTGCTATTTCATATCCGGCTCCATAGATGCATGTGCTAAACTTGATAAAATCAGGCAGTAATAAGATTCTGAGGTTCATCTAAGGTCTGCTTGAAGTGTTTTCCCCCTCATGACAACGGTAGTGTGTGGAGTCTCACTGGACTTCAATAGCATGTGTGAATAGTGCTTAGTCAATGGCAAAATGCTAAATGCTCATTGGTTATTGCCCAATGTTATTTTTTTGGTTTGGATCTCATCCAGCATGAGCTCCATTTAAAGCATCCAAAGGACTGAGGCCAGCTAACATGCCAAACATGTACATCAAGCACTCAAGGACATATTCGTGAAACACTGTTAAATAGGGTGTATTTGAATGGTGTCTGAAACAGTTCTTGAAGCAATATTGCGAAATGTGCTATCATCTGTGCTGTTTGTTGGTGTTGTTTTTATGCCTTTTTATGGTGCTGCAACCTCCCAGCAGCAAACCTAGTGCAGTGCACTTCCAAGTGTATCAGCCTAATTAGTCACCCCCAGTGATTGGATACTCTTTATTAGTCACAACCAGTGATTGGATATTCCGTAGAGTTCACCAAAGAGTATCCAACCACTGGGCGTGACTAATTAGGCTGATACAGTTGGAAGTGCACTGCACTAGGTTTTGAGACGGGCCCATTATTAAGGTTTTAGCTGAACTGAGTGGCCATTCGCCCTCTGTGTTTTGGGGTGTAATGCTAGGCATGGTGTGATGGAAAAAGTCATGAGTTGGACAGGTAGTCAGGCTTGTTAAGTCAATATTCCATAAGAATCTTTCACTTGGTGATACAAGCACCAAATCAGGTACACAGGTGCTCCAGGGGCTACTCTCCCAGAAAAGGTCGCTATCCAGGTGAAAAAACAAGATAGCAGGTATTCAATAATGCATACTAACCTTGCCATCACTGTTGGAATACAATGTCGTAAACTTGTTTACATTCTGTATTAGAGTGATGTTATAGCAAAACCAGGGCACACTGGTGACATCACTGCTGTGAGTTTCAGCATGGGGTTCAGTGTCGGCTTGTGGTACAATAGCTGTAGTTGTAGTTTACTAACTCTTTAGTATACTCACTTTAGTTGTTAGTATTTATAGTCTCCCATATACTATCCAATAAGACCCTGTATATAGCTTAATTAGAAATGTAGTTAGTGTAGTTAGAAATTTAGTTAGATAGCCGCACCTGAATTGACAGGATGTGCCAGCGCGGGAGAGCCGAGCCAAGGGTAAGATGGTGTACAGATCGCACGGGACTTAAATGACACTGGATGAACGATCGGGCTGGGTGTAGGGCAGAAGTTGCCTGATTTTCATAGACTTCAGATCACGTACCGCGATTCTGGTCTGACCAGGACTATAACGATTAGCGTTTCCATACAGAACAAACTTTGTTTCCATGGCCTGGTTAACCCGCCTCCCTCGGCTTGCTACTGGTTGAGGGCTGTGCCGAAGTTTAAACCAAACATTTCTTAGCCCAATAGAACGTCTCTGCTTAAACCACGTCACTGCCTTGAACACATCTCTACCCAGGACAGCTGGAAATGCACAGTTGATTGGTTCCAGACAAAGTGGGTGGAGATCCCGCTGTAGCGGGAGAGAGCAAGCTCCTGGCCCTACTGTGTGTAGCTGAGCCGAAGGCGTAGCGTCACCAGTAGGGCGGAGCCCGGCTAGGGCAGAAGATGACTTAACCTTGTTGTGTCCCATATCTCAATGTGCTTTGATAATTTGAACGGTTGGGTGGTAAAAGGATAGACCCTCGGCCTTTAACCGTATTACACAAGATGTCTGCTAAAAATCCATTGAGCTGCAGTATGTGTCGGGAACAACACCTCAATCACCCTGACCCTGAGCACGGGGGCCCCGCAAGGTTGTGTGCTCAGCCCCCTGCTGTTCACGCTGCTGACACATGACTGCACAACGACCCACAGCACTAACCATCTGATGAAGTTTGCGTACGATACAACACTAGTGGGCCTCATCACTAAGGGTGACGAGACTCACTACAGAGAAGAAGTAGACTTGCTGGCCAGATGGTGCAAGGACAACAACCTCCTGCTGAATGTCAACAAGACCAAGGAGATTGTTGTCAACTTTCAGAGGGGCCAAAAACAACTGCTACCACTGACCATCGACAATGATGTTGTGGAGAGAGTGAGCAGCACAAAATTCCTCGGAGTGCACATCAGCGACGACCTCTCTTGGACCACAAACACATCATCACTGGTGAAGAAGGCCCAACAGCGCCTCTACTTTTTGTGCAAACTGAAGAAGGCAAGTGCTACACCCTCCATCATGACAGCATTCTACAGAGGAACCATAAAGAGCATCCTGACCAGCTGTGTGACACAGTGTGGGGAGGAGGTTGCACAGAGCAAAACAGGAAGACACTCCAGCGCATTGTGAACACAGCGTAGAAGATCATTGGAGCGCCACTCCCTCCCTGCAGGACATTTACACCACCTGCCCCACCCGAAAAGCACCGATGATCACCAAGGACATTAGTCACCCTGCACACAAACTGTTCAGTCTCCTGCCCTCTGGAAAGAGGTACAGGTGCCTCAGCTCCCATACCACCAGGCTGGCAAAGACCTGAACACTGAACTAACTCAAAAGCACACACAAACATGCACACACATGTTGCTGCTGCTTCATGCCTGTTACTTAATGACTGTACTGGAAAACTAGCTACCAACTGTAGTTGTAAATATTGCACATTACAATTGCTTACTTTATATGTATTATTATTTCACAATGCTACTATCACCATATCAGAATCGTCACAATAGGACATAACTGAAAATGCACAACAATACCTCTTCTTAATACATGTTCTATGTATGTCTGCTGTTGCCCAGTGTTGCACTTTATATATCTGTAAGGGTATTGTATAGGTACTCTAGGTGTAATGCATGTGTACTGTCTATGTCTAATTGCCTAAGTCCACACCTAAAGTCTATGCCTATGTCTGCATGGGAAAGTAAGAAACGTAATTTCAAGTCTTTGTATGGCCAGTGCATGTAAAGAAATTCTCCAGGATGCAGGATTAGAGATGATGTGGATCGAATTCGGCCATGGTCATTTCATCAGGTGGCTACCAATTCATGACATGGTGTTGAATCTTGGGCCAGAGAAATCCAAAAGCATGATGTCCTTCCATTCTTTCACTGGCTGTGATGTTTTATCAGCTTTCCATAGCAAAGGCAAGAAAACAGCATGGCAAACATGAGACGTCTGCCCTGAAGTGACTCATGTCTTCAAAAAGCTCAGTTCATACCCAGAAGTAATTGAACATACTGACCTGAACCTTCTTGAGAGGTTTGTCATCAATATGTATGACAAGAACAGCACAACAGACAAGGTTGATGAGGTTAAGACTGGACTCGTTTGCTCGAAAACAAAGATCCTATGATGCCATTCCACCAACAAGTGCATCCCTTGTCCATCATGTTAAACGGTCCACTGCCAAACTGCCTGTATATGGGGCCGAGCTACTGTGTGCAAAATGCAAATTGAAAGCCCTGCCAACTGGGGGTGGCAAAAAGATGGTGAGGCCTGGAAAGTTCTCTGGTCAAAGCCTCCTACAATTGCGGAGAGTTGCCAGCAACTGACAAAACGTGGATGCAAGACTGACTGCCGAGGAAGATGCAAATGCTATTGCTTTAGCCTCAACTGTACACAATTATGTTCCTGCAAATGTGAGGACTAAAAATAACTAATCCAACATATGCATCAGAGAGTTTTCCTACCCAAACAACAAACATGTAATCATTATAGGCCTACTTCTGTTTTTGTAATATTTAGAATCATTCAGTGAGTGTTAGTTTATTTACATGTAATTATGAAAATACTATAATTGTCAAAAAAAAATTTGAGTGTATCATTGAATTTTCCATGCTCAACATAATATATTTGAAAGGAAGGAAGGTCCGCACACTGTTGCTGCTCCAGGTTTATTAACACAACGTTTCGACCATGCAGTCTGGTCTTCGTCAGGTGTATGTGAGTTTGTGTAACATGACAGTTCTTTTAAAGACTCTTGAAGGAAGAGGCGGGCGCAATGCGCCGTTGAGTGACATCTCCTCCAAGTGAGGTCATAGTTCAAAACACAAACAGAAAAAAGGGAATTACACAGAAACCCACATGAAAATAAAGAACATTACATAAAGAAAAAAGAACACCACTCAATAGAAACAAAAATGACAAGTGCCCAAATGTACAGTGCGATCCATCACCAAAGACATGTCTCATGTCAAGTTATTCAATAAATATGTACAAAACAAAGGGGGATAATCCATAATGTACCAACGTCAGGATAAGTAGCCTATAAAAAAGGTTTTATATCGAAGTCTTCATTTAGCCCATGGGGTTACATAGTATTCAGCGCATATATGTGGTAAGTCTCACGTTGTAAAAGCAAACGGTCGTGATTGCCGCCTCTAGGAGGCCTCTCCACTTTTTCAATCCCCGTATATCTGAGTGTGCAGACATTATGGCCCGCTGCCAGGAAGTGCGCTGCTACTGGGTTGCGTGTGTCACCGCATCGAATATTGCTCCGATGTTCCGAGATGCGTGTGCGTAATGGTCTGCTCGTCTTACCCACATACGCAAGGCCACACGGGCATTTAAGTAAATAGACGACAAACGGAGTGTTGCAGTTGATGACACCACGAATGTTCAAAGTCTTGCCTGTGTGTGGATGTGTGTATGTTCTGCTTCTCATTGTATAGCCACATTGTGCGCAGTTGCCGCATTTGTAGTTACCATCGGGGATGTTAAATGGATTTTGTTTGTTCTCGTGGGTGTGAGATTTCACCAACTTGTCCCTTAAATTTGGGGCACGTCTGAAAACTACTGTCGGTGGGGCAGTGAAGATCCCTTTTAGTTTGGGGTCTGTCTCCACTACGTGCCAGTGTTTCCGAATGATCTTTTTAAATTCAGATCCCAACGGTGAGTATTTGGTTATGCACAGTGTCGAATTTTGTTTCTGTGCTCGGCCAGATTTTGGGATTAAACATTCGTCTTGTGTGACATGGGCGAAGCGCTCGCTTGCTGCGTCAACCCATTGTTGTTTGTAGCCCCTTTCTTGGAACCTCTGGGACAGATCGGAGGCCTGTGACGCGTACCGTTGATCTGAACTACAGATGCGTCTGGCACGATGGAATTGACTAATTGGTAGGCTTTTAATAAGGTGACTGGGGTGGTAGCTGTCACCCCGGAGGATGGTATTTCGATCAGTTGGTTTTCGGAACAGATCAGTCTGCAGGTTAGCGCCGTCCCTAATGACAAGTACGTCAAGAAAGCTAATCTGCGATTGGTCGAAGTCAAGCGTAAAACTCAGATGGTCATTCACAGAGTTGAGGTATTGATGAAACAGTCTTAAAGACCTCTCGTCACCTTTCCACAAAATAAAAACATCATCTATGAAGCGTTGGTACAGTAGGACGTTATTAAAATATGGATTCACTTCAGAGTTAAGTACAAAATTATTTTCAAAGAACCCCATGTATAAATTGGCATAGTTTGGAGCCATAGTGCTCCCCATTGCCGTCCCCTTAATCTGCAGGTAATATTCTTCTTTGAACAGAAAAAAATTAGAAGTTAGTACCACATGTGCAAGATCAAGTATACATTCAGTTTGGGGCCTACATGCATTAGTTCTCTGATCAAGAAAGTGCTTCATAGCCTCTATACCGCCATCATGAGGGATGTTTGTATAGAGGCTGGACACGTCAAAAGTTGCTAGTAAAATGTCAGAGTTGGGTAAGGTCATTGTTTTGAGTTTGTTAATAAAATCAATTGAATCCCTGATGTATGAGGGTAAAGAACAGACAATAGGTTTAATGCAGTGGTCGACAAAAGTAGACACATTGGCAGTTAGAGACCCTATTCCGCTCACAATGGGCCTTCCAGGGAGAGGCGGTGTTTGCGACTTATGTACCTTCGGTAGAGTATAGAATACAGGAATGACTGGAAAATCGTTTTTCATAAAGCCAAATTCTTGTTTATTAATCTCTCCCTTATCCAACCAGGTCTGTAATTTGTCGTGGACTATGGACATATATTTTGTCGTAGGGTCACTGGGGAGTCTAGTGTAGAAATTACTGTCCCCAAGTTGTCGATGTATTTCTTTCTCGTAGTCAATCGTATTCTGCAAAATCAAAGCACCACCTTTATCCGCAGGGCGGATGACAACAGTTCTGTCATTGTTGAGCTCTGCCAGAGCTTCTCTCTCACTCTTAGGCATGTTATTATAGACCTTGTACTGTCGTTTGGACTTTAATGCAGTTTTAACATCATGTTCCACCAGGCGGCAATATGTGTCCAATGAGGCATTTCTATTCCTTGGTGGAATAAAGGTGGATTTGGGTCTAAGCAGTCCCTTCCCTGAAACACTGGAGGAAGCCTCTGGAGCACTGGTGGAAGCCTCTGGAATAGAGGTTGGAGTGCTCTCATTGGTGGTGGGAGGGTGAAGAGTGTTAGATGGTGTATTGTGGAACAATTCGCGCAGTCTTAGTTTTCTGAAGAATTTCTCGAAGTCAATCACAGTTTCAAAGTCATTTGTTGTTGTAGTAGGCGCAAAAGAAAGCCCTTTACTGAGTGCAGCAGTGCATAACTCAGTTAGAGGTTTGGAGGAAAAGTTCATTACCGTGTTCGGTGTCTGAGCGCATAGTTGAGACTTTCGTCTGATCCCCCTCCTGCAGCGTTTCTGCCGCGGAAGTTGTCTCGCCCGCGTCCGCGTCCACGTCCGCGTCCGCGACCCCTGCCTCTGCCTCTGTGTTGTTGTTGGGGGGAGCGGTCTAAAAAACCGCTGCGGCTGTGGGAGTCAGAGTCCACTGAAGAGGAAGAAGGCCAGTCATCTTCATCGTGCGCCTGCTGCTGGAATCGGTCCTGCGATGGTGCTGCCTCGTCTTTGTTCTTCCTCCAGAAATAAACTCGCTGTTGTTGGTAGTCGTTGGTGTCTCTGGCGAACTTTCTCTTCTTAGTTGTCTTTTTCTCCAACAGAAGTTTTTCTTTAAATTGTTCAATGTCCTTCTTCAGGTTGTTCAGGTAACTTTTGTCTGTGATTTCAGTGTCCAATCGGTTGTTGATTTCCTGAATTTCTTCCCTGGTTTTGCGCAATTGTTCAGTTGTTTCTTGTATGGTTAAAGCCATTAAGTCCATCGAACATTTGTTGAGTATTTCGCACCAGCGATCAAGAAATTCTGGGTTGTTCATACCAAAGGCTGGTTTTTTTTGGAGTCTCAATCCCCTTGGGATGATCTTCTGTCGCACGTAGTCACTCATCCCAACGGCATGTAGGTATTGTCTGGTTTCTTTTAAGATGGCTTTTCTGAGCGATTTCCTCAGGTCATCAGTAACTGGATTCATTTGTGTGACGGTATCTCCATCAAAGAGGGAGTCCGTGAGTAAAATCCTTGAGTGATCTTCCGTAGTAAACTCGAATGTCTTTTGAAGGCCAGCCGGAATCTTTTCACTTGACTTGGTTCCAGCCATCATGGCCGATTCAGACTTTCAAACCGGAGTCAGTGGAGTGCAGCGCCTAAGGTGAAGTTCACAGTAGCGTTTTGGAGAGCGCGCACATCCAGATTGGACAGGTGCCGGACTTAAACACGATTAAACATGAAAGGAAGGAAGGTCCGCACACTGTTGCTGCTCCAGGTTTATTAACACAACGTTTCGACCATGCAGTCTGGTCTTCGTCAGGTGTATGTGAGTTTGTGTAACATGACAGTTCTTTTAAAGACTCTTGAAGGAAGAGGCGGGCGCAATGCGCCGTTGAGTGACATCTCCTCCAAGTGAGGTCATAGTTCAAAACACAAACAGAAAAAAGGGAATTACACAGAAACCCACATGTAAATAAAGAAAATTACATAAAGAGAAAAGAACACCACTCAATAGAAACAAAAATGACAAGTGCCCAAATGTACAGTGCGATCCATCACCAAAGACATGTCTCATGTCAAGTTATTCAATAAATATGTACAAAACAAAGGGGGATAATCCATAATGTACCAACGTCAGGATAAGTAGCCTATAAAAAAGGTTTTATATCGAAGTCTTCATTTAGCCCATGGGGTGACATAGTATTCAGCGCATATATGTGGTAAGTCTCACGTTGTAAAAGCAAACGGTCGTGATTGCCGCCTCTAGGAGGCCTCTCCACTTTTTCAATCCCCGTATATCTGAGTGTGCAGACATTATGGCCCGCTGCCAGGAAGTGCGCTGCTACTGGGTTGCGTGTGTCACCGCATCGAATATGGATTATGGATTATCCCCCTTTGTTTTGTACATATTTATTGAATAACTTGACATGAGACATGTCTTTGGTGATGGATCGCACTGTACATTTGGGCACTTGTCATTTTTGTTTCTATTGAGTGGTGTTCTTTTCTCTTTATGTAATTTTCTTTATTTACATGTGGGTTTCTGTGTAATTCCCTTTTTTCTGTTTGTGTTTTGAACTATGACCTCACTTGGAGGAGATGTCACTCAACGGCGCATTGCGCCCGCCTCTTCCTTCAAGAGTCTTTAAAAGAACTGTCATGTTACACAAACTCACATACACCTGACGAAGACCAGACTGCATGGTCGAAACGTTGTGTTAATAAACCTGGAGCAGCAACAGTGTGCGGACCTTCCTTCCTTTCATGTTTAATCGTGTTTAAGTCCGGCACCTGTCCAATCTGGATGTGCGCGCTCAACATAATATATTTCCATACATAGATATTCAAAATATGATCAGTCAATCAAAATATACATAAAAGCCATTTAAAAGCAGTTCAATTGGCGGCCATCTTGGAAAATGGCCGCCATTTTGTTTTTTCACCTGGATAGCGACCTTTTCTAAAAGGGTAGGGTCTGAAGCACCTCTGAACCAAATTTGATGCTTGTATCACCAAGTGAAAGATTGTTTGAGGTAATTGCTGGACTTAAGGGAGGGCTGGTAAGGGGTTTCAAAGTCTTTATGTGACTGTCTGTGGGCATTTATCTTTGGTCTCAAAACTACACCTCTGTTTCTCTCTTCTTCCCCTCTTTCGTCATCTCTTTCCTCTATACTAGGCTTCAAGACTTTCTATCCCTCTCTCTGCCCCAATCCTCCTTTACTCTTCCTCTCTATCTGTCTTGCTCTCTGTCTGCCCCTCTCGTATGTTTTCCACCGTCTTTCACTCTCTCTATGTTTCCTTCACCACTTCTCTGTCTAGCTTTTTCATATTCTTCTATCCTTTCATCCTGCCTCTGCCTCTTTTTCCTCTGAGATGGCCAATATATAAGGCCTTTCTCTCTATCTCCACCTTATTTCACTTTTTAGTTGCATGGCTCAGGTACTGTAGTCCATCAATCTTTGAAGAGCCATGCACACACACAACCTCAATCCCAAACTCCTACCACCTTCCCACTATACCTCCTACCACCAACCCTGTACCACCTTCCCACTACCTCCTACCACCTACCCGCGCTGCCTCTCTTCAGAAGAGATCAGGGTTGCCAGATGAGATTGATGATTTCCAGCCCAAAAAAATGCCGGAAAAACAACCAAGAAGCACAAAATCCTGCCCAATTTGAACCTAACTCTATTGATTTCTGTGGCCATAAATCTGCAGAAAAACTCCCCCAAATCCTTTTTTCCACGCTTTTTACCTACAGACGGTCATCCTAAACCGTCAAATTGGGCGGAAAAATGCCCAATCAATATTAATTTCGTCAACCATGACTATGATTAAAATATTTCGTCAAAGCCCTTTTTTGATTTTCATCATTTGGACTAAGATTAAGACTAAATTGGGCAAGCAATGACTAAAATATGACTATGACTAAAATTCATTTTCGTCATTGTGACTTAGACTACGACTAAATAAAAAAAAGCTGACAAAATTAACACTGCGCCCAATCTGGCAACACTGGAAGATGTGCTGGCTCTGCTCTCTGTGCTTCTTCATAAGTCAAGTCTCAGGAGGTTTTGCTCCAAGTAATCGGCTTGCTAATGAAGGGGAGTGCTAGCTTTTTTCAAATGTATTAATTCATTTTTGCTTGCTAAGTATGTCAGGTTTTTCTGTCAATCACTGCTTGATGCCACTTTCAAATTTGGTATGCATGAATTTTATGCACACATGCCTGCGTGCATGCACACGAATGTCAGCGGATCAGCACACACACGCGCACACATACGCACACATGCACACATGCACATTCAAACGAGCAAAACACGCACGCACGCGCACACACACAGACACACACACATACACACACACACACACACACACACACACACACACACACACACACACACACACACACACACGTCTACTTCAGATCTCCTCATGTAATTCCTCATACCCAACTCTGTAATTCTTTTTTTTACTTTTCCTGTCGCTCCTCCCTGCCTGCCCTACTTCTCTTCTCTTCTCTTCTCGTCCCTTATTCTGTCTGTATGTCACTCGTTCCTCTTCCTACTGTGTGGCGGCTGCTTTGATGTTTTTATTTTCCCAGGCAAGCTAAATCTCCTTACAGCTTCCGGTAATCAGGTTCAGGGTTGCCAGATAGGGCTGATGATTTCCAGCCCCAAAAATGTTCAAAACCTGCCTGGAAGCACTAAATCTTAGGATGGCTGTGTGCGGGTAAAAATGGATTTTGGAAAGAAACCCGCCCAATTTTTGGCCATAGAAATCAATAGAATTGGGCGGGTTTTTCTCCAAAATCCATTTTTACCCGCACACAGCCATCCTAAGCAGCCCAATTGGGCGGGAAACCACCCAATCTGGCAACACTGGTGAGGTTTGGTAGTTACATCAGCGGATCACTCTCATAAGGTGGATGTATGTACAGTATATGTGCACATGCAGTACAGTGTACATAAGTATATGCACATACAAACACACACAGACACATAAGCACACACACACACACACACACACACACACACACACACACACACACACACACACACACACACACACACACATGCACACACATGTGCGCAAAAACATACGGACACGCGCACACACACACACACACACACACACACACACACACACACACACACACACACACACACACACACACACACACACACACACACACACACACACACACACACACGCACGCACACACACGCGCGCGCGTGGTAGGGGAGCAAACACAAAAGCCCCCAAAGCCAATGAACCAGAATGAAGACATCACACGGCACATGTATCCATAAGCCACCCTAATTAACTCAATCACATAAAAGCAAGCCCCTTGTGTGTGTATGTGTGTGTGTGTGTGTGTGTGTGTGTGTGTGTGTGTGTGTGTGTGTGTGTGTGTGTGTGTGTGTGTGTGTGAGTGTGTGTGTGTGTGTGTGTGCGCAAGCATGCATGTTTGTTTACGCGTGTGTGTGTGTGTGCGCGTATGTGTGTGCATGAGCATGCATGTTTGTTTACGTGTGTGTGTGTGTGTGTGTGTGTGTGTGCGCCCGTGTGTGTGTGTGTGTGTGTGTGCATGCTGAATGGGTATTAAGTGCTTCCTATCTTCCATCCTGGCCTCTTCCTCCCTGAGGCTGCGGGTGAAGGCTGATCATTTTCCTCCTCATCATCACAGGTGGTTGATTAAAGCATGCAGAGAGAGGGGTTATGCATAGTCAGGGATGGACTGGTGGAGAAATAGGGCCCGGGCACTTTGGGCTTAAAGGGGACCCTCATAATTAGCGGCACAGAACTGACTGACAGGTGGGCCCTTTACCCTCCTGGACCCCTTCTTTCATAAATGTAAAAAAAACCAACGTTTTTGAAAATAGGGGCCCACGAGGGTGCAGGGCCCACCGGAAAATGCCCGCTATAGAACTGACTGACAGGTGGGCCCTGCACCCTCCTGGACCCCTTTTTTCATAAATGTAAAAAACCCAATAGATTTTTTTACATTTTTGAAAATAGAGGCCCACGACGGTGCAGGGCCCACCGGGAAATGCCCGCTATGCCAGATGGCTAGTCCAGCCCTGTGCAAAGCTTATAACAGCACGTGTGTGTATGCGTGTGTGCATGCGTGAGTGTGTGGGGGTGTCGGGCGTGTGTGCGTGTGTGCATGTGCAAAAGTAATGAAAAAGTATGAATACTATGTGCCAATATCGTAGTGTAGAAACCAGGGCTTTGAACCGGTTCAAGGAACGAAAACGAAAACCGGGAACTTTTTGTATTTTACAGGGAACAGAAACGAAACCGGAAACGTTATTATTTTTTTTGTTCTGGAACAGGAACACTTATTTAAAAGTAATGGTAACCGGTTAATACCGTTCCTCAAACAAAAAAAAAAGTAATTATTTTCCTGCGCACGTTACCATGACGGCTGAGGTTCACGTCCTGTGTGACATCGGACATTCTCTGACTGAATGGAGAGAGAGCTGTGGACTACAAAGTCTCCACTCCACATCTTAAATAAGAGAACCCATTGTCATACAAAAGGGCAAGGTTTCCATTGTATCATTGTAAGACATTGCAGAGAAGCGCGTGTAAAGCGCACCAAGAATGTTCAACGTTATAGGGCATCCATGGCCGCTTTAAATATGCACAAACTCACAATGTCCATCATAGCGCTCCCCGTGACCCAAGTCAGCGTGGAGCGTGCATTTTCATCATTGAGGTTTATTCTCCGCTTCTCCGCTTAGGTCGTCCCTAAATGACAAAATTCTGGAGGATATTCTTTTCATCTGCTTGAATAAACAGTTTGGAATGTAGGCTGACTCATTTGCACTTCCGTCTTTCTTGGTTAATTAACATCAGTTAGGCCTATGGGAGTAATCAGCTGACAGGAACGAAATTAACCGTTCCGGGAACAGTATTTTTCTGTTCTAACCGGTTCGGGAACGTCAACTTATTGGTGGAACGCATAACCGGAAACGTTATAATTCCGTTTCTGTTCGGAACGGAACGTTTGGAAAAAAATTATGGTTCAAAGCCCTGTTAGAAACTTTTAATAGGTAAAGAGAAGAGAAGAGCTCTAAGGCTCCAGTTATATTTGCTTGTAAACACTCTCTCTCTCTCTCTCTCTCTCTCTCTCTCTCTCTCTCTCTCTCTCTCTCTCTCTCTCTCTCTCCCTCTCTCGCTCTCTCTCAGCATAGGGATTAGCATACGTATGCATGCAGATCAAGGGCCTCAAGGGTAGGGGTGTGTGTGCATGTGTGTGTGCATGTGGAGGAGGGTGCGTGTGAATGTCTGTGCGTACATGTGTGCGTGCGTGCATGCTTGTGTGTACGTGCATGTGGGTAGTTTAGTAGGCTACATAAGATGTCACATGACCAAGTGAATAGACTCTCTTACCTGCAGCTTCACTTTAACCCCGTCAATATCCAGCACTTTATTCTGCAACACAAAAGCAAGAGAGAGAAAAAAATACGTTGAAGACATTAGCCATTAGCCTTCACCTGGAGAAAAGGAGAGAGTTCAAATGGAAGAAAAGACTTTGAGATGAAGTGAGATAAGTGAGAAGACGAGGCAGAAAGTGGGGAGGAAAGAAAGGAGAGAAAAAAAAGAAGAAGGTAAGAGAGAGAGAGAGAGAGAGAGAGAGAGAGAGAGAGAGAGAGAGAGAGAGAGAGAGAGAGAGAGAGAGAGTTTTAAAACGTCCTTTATTGGACCAAAAGTCACATTGTTACAAAGCCGTCAGAACATCATTTTTTTTTAGTAGAGAGAGCAGAGGAAGAGAGAGAGAGAGAGAGAGAGAGAAGAGAGAGAAAAGGAGAGAGAATGAAGGGGAGAAAGGGGGAGAGATGAGAGCATGAGAGCATCTGTGTTCTGTATTAGCCATAATGGTGCCTGGCTGTCAGGCCTCTTGTCTGTTAAGGCTAAATGCGTACGGCTATTGTTCACATAAAAGTGACCTTGGGAAGCACTCTCCTTCCCCATCTTTCCATGTGACTTTCAACGAGTGCGTGTGAGTGTGCGCGTGTGCGCGCGCGCGCGCGTGTGTGTGTGTGTGTGTGTGTGTGTGTGTGTGTGTGTGTGTGTGTGTGTGTGTGTGTGTGTGTGTGTGTGTGTGCGCGCGCGTGCGCACGCGCGTGTGTGTCTAAGTGTTTATGTGTAGTGGAGTGTGTGCATGCCGGCTTGTATGTATGGTATGTGTGTGTGAGTGTGTTTGAAAGAACGCTAAAACCGTTTAAAAGACCAAACCAAGGGCAACTGCCCTCAGGCCAGCAGCTGACTCCACAATGGGCACTGCAGGCAGCTCATATAGGTTACAGGCCCCTGATCAGCCATTTGGGTCACAGGTCTCATCCATTTAATGTTCACACATTGTGCATATATGCATATATGGGCCTCCATATGCACAGCACATGATGAGGAGAGGGAACAGATGCCACAGCTATGCACTGACATAAAATGAGGAGAAGGAGTACAGAGAGAGAGAGAGAGAGAGAGAGAGAGAGAGAGAGAGAGAGAGAGAGAGAGAGAGAGAGAGAGAGAGAGAGAGAGAGAGAGAGTGTGTGTGTGTGTGTGTGTACTATATGTGTGTGAGTGTGCGTGTGCGTGTGTATGTCTGTGTGTGTGTGTGTGTGTAGGTGAGGGGCTTCACAAAAAGCAGTTTTTGACTGACAAATAACTATGCTGATGCCATTTTCCTTCCTGAAATGCCTGACATGTTCACAATGAAAATCAAAATCACAGCCTTTGGGACACACCAACGAAAGTGGTTGCTCGTGTCTGCCATGATCCCCCAATCCCCCAAACCTCAGAGAAAAAGAACAATCTAACACATTCTAACACCATACTGAAAAACAACAGATAAAAAAACTTGATACACATGGTCCTTTATACCTTTATGGTTCCATTATACCATGTAGCCATGTAAATGGGTCCTCTCGCCAACCTTACCATGTGGTAACAACAGAGAAAAACAAAACATTGGATACTGGATACTCCTCTTTCGTTTTGCTATTCCCTTGGTGCTACAGAGAAGCACCTGTGACTGTTGCGCGCGATGCTCCATATATTGTGCTTCAGTCTCTACAGTCTCTACAGTCTGTTTGCAAGCAGGTGTCCTGCCCTCACGTTGAACACTGCGTTTTCATATGTCCTTTTGATAGTTCATTGGTTCTACCCAGAAGCACCTGAGACTGCTGTACGTGCGTGCAGTGCTCCATACTGTACTGCTCTACAGTCTGTACTAGGGCTGGGCGGTTCTGGAAAAAATGCGTATCACGGTTTTCTTGATGAAAATTAATCTCACCGTTCTCTGCACGATTTGTTTTCATAAGCGAAGCGGCAATTTCCCCCCACATCTCAATGTTTCTGAAGAAAAGGCTGAAATTAAATTTAAAAATGTGATAAAATCCTGAATTCATCCATTTCTATTTTTTTTTATCACTTTTTTGGAATAAAAACGTTAAAAAAACTCTCGTCAAAAAGTGAACCTTGTGTAGGTGAAAATTGTTGTCACGTTAACGGTATACTGCCCAGTCATAGTCTGTACTGTACTTGAAAGAATGTGTCCTGTCTGTTCCCTTCCAAACGGATAAAAAACCCCAAACATTTAGATACTGTGTTTGCCTCTTTTGTTTCTGCTATTTCCCTGGCTTTAATGAGAAGCTTCTGAGGCAGATGCATGTGCATGCAGTGCTCTGCATGAAAACTGATACGTGAAGTCTGCGACACCAAGCTCCCATTTCTCTTATTTTAATGTGACGTTTCGGGCAGCATCAAAAATAACAGAAACGGGAACTTGGTGTCGCTGACTTTACTTTCAGTTTTCATGTGATTTTACTAGTCCTGCACCCAATCTTTTTCAGACCGATGTCTCTTTTTGACATGCAGTGCTCTGCTCCATACTGTACTGTACTAGCCAGGCTTGTGCCCTCCTAGTGACGCAACACTTTCAGCGTTGCAACTAGTCAGGTCAAGAGCAATGCAAGTACTTTCTGACTTCCCGAAAATACGGGAACTCCTCCCACTTTGTCGGTAAGCAAATAACCATAAGCAAACCAAGGGAGTTCCATTTGGGAAATGACGTTTGGGAAATGTTCATTGTTATGCTCTTGGTCAGATGATTCTGAGAAAAAAGTCCGCTGCACGACCAGGATTTCTTTTGCTCCCAATATTTTATTTTTTCGTGACGTTTCGGGTTTTACCCCTTCTTCAGACGTGCTCTTGGTCAGACCAAGTCTCAAAGAGATTTGAACGTCGATGATAATCAGGCTAGTACTGTACTGCTTTCAAGTTGCTACAGTACAGTATTGTAGGCTTGTAAGCATGTGTCCTTCCACTTTCCCCTTGTCGTCATCAATAATGCAGCGCTCGCTCCCCCGTTCCTACACAGACCTTTAATAACAGCACTCTTCCTCTCCTCTCCTCTCCTCTCCCCTGCTATCCCTCTCTCCTCTCCCCTCCCCTCCTCTCCTATCCCTCTCTCTTCTCCTCTCCCCCTCTCCTCTCCTCTCCTCTCCTCTCCGCTCCTCTCCTCTCCTCTCCTCTCCTCTGTGTTCCTTCCTTCCTCCAGGGCCACACTCCTCCTCTCCTCTACTCTACGCTACTCGCCCCATCCGTTCCATGTCCTCAATAGACATCCCCTCCCCGATCATCCCTCCATCTCCATCCCTCCACTCAACACCCCCATCCCTCCATCCGCACACTCAACAGTACCAGACCTGTGATGAAATGCATGCCTTGTGAACTTCATAGAGTGCCCCATGGGCCATTGCTGGTGCAGGAGAGAGAGAGAGAGAGAGAGAGAGAGAGAGAGAGAGAGAGAGAGAGAGAGAGAGAGAGAGAGAGAGAGAGAGAGAGAGAGCCGTGATGGGGGTTTTGATCATGGGCATACGGTTTTGCTGCTGTTGAGGGTTGGGAGCTGCTCATCTATCTCCACTGATCTCTGGGACGTTTTTTTCCCAAGGGTTATTACTTAACTCTGTCCTTCCTTCTATGCTGGCTGTGCACCTTTTCCTTCTTTCTTTCTTTCTTTCTTTCTTTCTTTCTTTCTTTCTTTCTTTCTTTCTTTCTTTCTTTCTTTCTTTCTTTCTTTCTTTCTTTCTTTCTTTCTTTCTTTCTTTCTTTCTTTCTTTCTTTCTGTCTTTCTTTCCTCCATTGTCTATCAGCTTTCTCATCTTTTATAATCCCTGCATCTTCCCCTGTTTTCTCCTTTGACTCTGAAAAAAATGTTGGTCTTTCTCTACAGATGGACAGTGATTCACACAAGTACGCACGCATGCACACGCGTACACATACAGTACACATGCACACACATAGCTGTCAACCGATGAAGAAATCACCAGTGGAGGCTGAATGCACAGCTTTTACTTTTAGCAGCGATGAGACTACACAGGCCATCAGCAGTCGAGTCTATTCTCCATTGCAGCGTGGTTCGAAGAGACATTAATATCATGACCTACAGGTGTACCATTGTGTAGGAACATTCAGCGCGAAATTGAGACATGCTGCTGCTCTTGGTGAGAGAACAAAGACGTAAAGGCACACACATAGCATTTACTGTTACCTTGATAGAGTAGGTTACTTTCACTCGAGTGCCTTATACACAAAAGGAAATCCTCATCTTTCATAAAGGCATACTGTATGAAGGCCATGTAATTGGGATCCCAGACTGAAAACCTCCATCGACTTACACAATGCCCGGGGCTGTAATTTCACAACAAGGAGCCCAATTAAAGTGGAGGCCTTTTATTTCACCCGGTCCTATGCATGGGTAACATCTTTTGTCTCTGTGATTGAAGCCTGATTTTTTAAGGCTATATGATCACATGGACATTACTTGAATACAAAATGCTTACTTTCAAGTGTGGAAAGAACAAAGACAGTCAAAATGGACAGGCTGACGGACAGACGGAGTGACATTATTTGAATGCAAAATAAATACTTTCATCTCAAGTGAAACAGACCATGATGAGACAGGCGAACGGAGTGTCAGATGAATGAACAAACAGACACAGAATCTCCCTCAGCACTTTATAGTCAAGTCAACAAATTCCTATAGCACCTTGACTATGTTCCCTGAAAACATCAAGATTCAGTGTTGAGAATACAATTTAAAGGTCCACCGCGTAGGATTGTGGCCAGAGTAGGTATTGCAACTATGCTTCTCATTGAAACTGTGCTGCTTATTGCCAAATTTGATCTTTTCATAAATATTAATAAATAATAAACCAATATTTACTTGTATGACCAAAGGACAGTACGTTTTGTAGCTAAAAATGCCTATTTCTGGAAATTCATGGAGATGATTCCCCTTTTGATGTATGGAAAATTACAACACAGTCTATTTATTTTTCGGGTGCTTTCTTACCCTTTTTCACATGAGGCTACATAACATAGCCTTTCCAATGAGGATAGTCATATGTCTCGGATAGCAGCTAACCACCCATCCTCCCGCCTACCTTGATTAAAAATGGTCTGTAGGAAACATTAGAGGGACAGACAGACAGACCGACCGACCCACAGACAGACCGACACACTTGACAGACAGACAGACAGAAAGACCAACACATATGACAGACAGACAGACAGACAGACAGACAGAAAGACCAACACATATGACAGACAGACAGACAGACAGACAGACAGGTCAGTGGTAAAATCCACTGTATATTTGCACTGTGTCAGTGGTGTTTACTGCAACATGTGTAGTCTGATGAGTGTTGCAAATGGACAAACATTTTTCTCTGTCCGTCTTTTCTCTGTCGGCCAAAACACGATCTTCGCTGGCATTTTTCGCGTTACTCTCTTCATATTTGTGCTTTTCCTCTACTACCGGATTGTGATATCCCAATTGTATTCATTCATTTACATCAATAAGCAACAAGTGGACACATCTTTGTCCGCCTGTCGGACTTGTTTAGACACGTACACAACAGTACTCATAGCCTGCAGCCAGAGAGCAACCACTTAACCTGGACCCAGCGAACAGAGTTTTCCCATTCATATGCAAAAACAAAACAAACAAATTATCTTCACTTTCATCCGTTGTTCAACTGCCACGCGGGAAGCTTTCCAGCCTGCCTGTCTGCCTGCCAGCGTGCACACCTGCTCTGCATTCAAACAGTGTAGACTACTAACCACTCCTGCATTTCTGAACATGGATTTCTGAACATGTCCCTCGTGATGGGTGGTGTTGAGTGTAGTTCAAAACACATTATATTTCAGTTTTAAACGGAATGTTGTCACTAGGCTATTCACACACACACACACACCTCCCCATTCTCCTCCTCCCACAGGGACCAAATCTGGCCCAGCCGAAAAATAATAGTAGACGCAGCTGCAAACTTTCAAATCTTTATTTTAATATTCCGTTTACATGTGTGCAACATTAGAAGCGGAACTGGAATATTCCCCGAACACGCCACCTTCGCAATGAATAAAAGGGTTGACATAACATGTGCACAAACCAAACCACTGCCACGCTTCCATTTAGAATCAGAATATTCCTCGCATGTACTGTAACTGCGCTCATTGCCTTTTAGCAGCCTCTCTCGAAAAGACACAAGGACACCTCGCTTCTCCAGCTATTATAAGGACTCTTGACATCAGAACAGCATATAGGCTACTGTATGCGGAGACACACATGGGTTTATTGTTCTTTCAAACACACACACACACACACACACACACACACACACACACACACACACACACAC
This sequence comes from Engraulis encrasicolus, assembly GCF_034702125.1. Lineage (NCBI taxonomy): Eukaryota > Metazoa > Chordata > Actinopteri > Clupeiformes > Engraulidae > Engraulis > Engraulis encrasicolus. Next base: position 47,492,826 of record NC_085858.1, on the reverse strand, counting down.
ACACACACACACACACACACACACACACACACACACACACACACAGTACACACACACACACATCTCACTGGCTGCTTCCATGGCGACAGAGAATTCATCCTACCTCTCCACAACGGAACACTGATGATGTGTTACAGACCTGAAACACAGGTTCTCTTTTTTCTGATCTACAATGGAGTCACTTAAAGCAGTGGTTCTAAACCTTTTTTTCTTTTAAATGTACTTGAGACAATTTTAGTTATTAATGACAGTGACTCTTGCTCAAGACATTAATCAATACCTTCATGATTTTACATGGGGAACAAAATATGTGTGAATTTGGTTTTGATTTGGTCTACTTGTGTCACAAGCAGAATGTTGGTCACAACCTCAACGCACACAATATTTTGCAGACCCACTGCAATCTCTGGCGCCCCCCAGGTTAAGAAACACTCACTTAAACTGCTGTTTCCATAAAAGTGGCAGCTTTCCTCGTGTCCCCTCTAGCTGTCCATCTACCACACGCGCTGTTCCAAAGAAAACCCCCACAGCATTGAAATATGTGCAAATTATTAAACATGTGATTTTTTTTATTTCATAAAAAGCCAATTTGATGGGTTTTTTTTCCCAAATATTGTTCTAAATAAGTTAAAAACCAAAATGTGTTATTATCCTTCCCATTGCCACTTTGACAGCTCCGTTTAAAAGCTTCTCTCTGGACTGAAGTGTTTTCAGTGTCTCAGCCAAGCATGAGGACAGACTCTGATTGATCTATAGTCCCCTGGTGGATGCCTGCGTGCTCACAGAGCTGTGTGTGTGTGTGTGTGTGTGTGTGTGTGTGTGCATGTGTCATGTGTCTGTGTGTGTGTGCATGTGTATGTGCGCGCGTGCTTGCATGTGTTTGTGTGTGTGTGTGTGTGTGTGTGTGTGTGTGTGTGTGTGTGTGTGTGCGCGCATGTATGTATGTGTGTGTGTGCGTGTGCCTGTGTGCTTTTGTGCTCACAGAGCTGTGAAAAAGCCTGTTCTCAGGAATGATGACCGATCACAACACTGCTGTGAAACTCCCTTCACTTTAGAGCGATGATGATGATGATGGGCAGTGGTGGTATTTGTGTAAGCAAGTGTGAATGCATATTTGTGTATTTGTGTGTGTGTTTGTGTGCGTGCGTGCATGTGTGTGTGTGTGTGTGTGTGTGTGTGTGTGTGTGTGTGTGTGTGTGTGTGTGTGCGTGCGTGTGCATATAATGTATATATGGGCAGATGACGGATAGGCAGCAAAAAACATTTTTTTCACAAAACATTTTTTATGAGGGGAAAAAGTATATGTCTATGTAATGCAGCAATTAATCTTTCAAAAAATCTAAGTGGTCACAATGTTGGTCTATTCATTGATTATTTATTTACGTTGATAAAGCAATTTGCAGAAAATATGTCCTTTGGTGTGACGTTAAGAAATAAATATATTAAGTAATGTAGAAATGGCTTGATGGAGTTTTATGAACATTGTTACACTCTTCCTATTTATTGCAATTTTTTTAAGTCTTAATTTAATGAAAAATTACCATTTAAGTATTTTTTTTCCCATTAGATGTGAGATTATTAGAAACCTTCGAGGAAAAACAGGGATATCTTTCTTTTAAATGTTCAAAATTGTCCGAATTTATACTAACTTTTCAGGGACGATAATTTGTTCTTCCCTAATGCAATATTCAGTGTTTATCAAACATATTGTTTACCTCAAACAAATATTTGAGCGTTTAAAACATGTCACACCGTAGGACATTCATGTCACACTAAAGGACAGAAATGCAAAACTGAGCCAGAAACAAATATATCAACATGATTATTTTGTCTTTTGATCATAATATAATGTTGTAGTCAATATGGACCTACACTTTACACTTATAAGTCTTTGAATCGTCGATTATCAGCCTATCGTAACTCTTAATGACAGCCATGCGGTCATTAAATGTAACCTGCAGAGCTCATAAGACTCATACTGAAGTGTGACCTTGGCATGACCATCACACTTTTGTAGGTATGTGAAAGTGTGAAAGCCCATTGGGAAACTCCAACTCCCATTGTCATTGTGACACAGCACTCCACAGCACACAAGTGAACACTGCACACTGCACACAACGAAATTGCATTTATGCCTCACCCGTGCAAGGGGGCAGCCCTCAGTGGCGCCCCATGGGGAGCAGTGTGGTGGGACGGTACCATGCTCAGGGTACCTCAGTCATGGAGGAGGATGGGGGAGAGCACTGGTTGATTACTCCCTCCACCAACCTGGCGGGTCGGGAGTCGAACCGGCAACCTCTGGGATGCAAGTCTAACACCCTGTAAGAACCCAAAACGTAATAACTGCCAATAACGTAATAACTGCCCATAACGTAATAATTTGGGCGTAATAAAACCCATAACGTAATAACTTGCCCATAACGTAATAAAATTCCTTACCCATAACGTAATAACGTTCTGCCCATAACGTAATAAGTTATTACGTTATGGGCAGGTTATTACATTATGGGCCTTACTCTAAAAAAAAGCGTTGATAATGTAATAACGATGCCCATAACGTAATAACTGCCAGTAATGTAATCATTTGGGCTCATTTGAAACATTAAAAAGCCAATAGCGTCAAATAGCAACAGANTTCCGCCAAGGATGCTGCTTGATACATTTGACCATGTTACACCCTAAATCTTTCTGCCTTGTTTTAGTGCTGTTCTCGCAATTCAATTTCTGGTCACTAGGGGGCGTCTAGATAGTGAAGAATCTTTTGAAAAGTCCTGGTTCCGGTTCGTGATCCGGATCACCACCGGAATTTAATCACTTGTTCCTTGGGTCATTACTAATAGCTCCACAAAGTTTCGTCCAAATTTATTCGTTTTTGAGCTATCCTCCTGACAGTATCTTTAAAAAAGTCCTGGTTCCGGTTTGTGAATTGAATCACTTCTTCCTTGGGTCATTATCAACAAACCCACAATTATGGTAATATTGCTTATTATGTTATGTTAATGTGATATAATTAAATATATATTTTTATATTGTTTCTAAACTGAAGCAGGTTAGCTGATATGATTACTATACAAACTATCTTAAAAATGCTAATTATGGTACAAAATGAAATGATTAACTACGACTCTAGTCTGTTAGGCTATTTCAGTTTTCAATGCTATATGCAGTAGCTCAGAGTAGATGGTTTATGCTAAATTTATTATGCTAGCACTCAGCACACACGGCATTTTTAGCATTTTCTGTGGGAATGCAGTCTCGTTATAACTTGGGAAATTCCATGCTGCCTTGTCCAATCGTTCCAATGTGAAAGACCTCATGGAAACACTATACTTGTGTGCAGTTTGTACCATTGTACCAAATTAAATGAACTTCTGACATCTGAACATCAAATATTATATTATTGTGATGCATTGTAAAATACATTTTACAATTTATTTGATTTATTTTTTTATTTTATTATTTATTTGAAATAGGCCTATATTTATATCCCCGAAACGCGGAGCGTCGGGGATGTAATGGTTTTGCGTGCGCCGCCGCCGCCGCCGCCGCCGCGTAAGGTCTTTCGTGTTAACGCGATAACTTTTGAACGGATGTTTGGATTTGTCCCAGATTTTTTGGGTGAATGCTCTAGGGCAGGTTCATGAACTGATTCGAGTTTGGAGGTCAACACTTTCAAGATGGCTGAATTCAAGATGGCCGAATTTTTGTTTGGCTCATAACTTCTGACCAGTCGGATGGATTTGTCCCAGATTTGGTGTGTTAATGCTCTAGGGTAGGTTCATGAACTTATTCGAGTTTGGAGGCCAACACTTTCAAGATGGCTGAATTCAAGATGGCCGAATTTTTGTTTGGCTCATAACTTCTGACCAGTCGGATGGATTTGTCCCAGATTTGGTGTGTTAATGCTCTAGGGTAGGTTCATGAACTGATTTGAGTTTGGAGGTCAACAGTTTCAAAATGGCGGAATTTTTATTTGGCCCATAACTTCTGACTGGGTGGATTGATTTGCCCGGTACTACCTTATTTTAACAGTTCACCATTTCAGTGAATCTACCATATTATTTAGGTACAGTGTAACAATATTTAATACCATGTAATACTAGTGTAATACCAGTGTAACAATATGCAATACCAGGTACAGTGTAATAACCAATGTACAATATTTAATACCATGTAATACTAGTGTAATACCAGTGTAACAATATACAATACCATGTAATACCACTTACACAAAAATACATGATGTAGTACAAAATTGGTACATGGTGTTACACTGGTATTACATGGTATTAAATATTGTTACAATGGTTATTACACTGTACCTAATGTGGTATATTCACTGTAATAGTGAACCATTAAAACAGTGTTACCATTTGCCCCATTTTTTGCTTCATTTTCACAATAGTCATTTGGTTTTAAGTCTATGCACGTCATTGATCTATGTATAGATATTAACTATATTTCTTTAATATTTTGTATTTATCATATAGGTTTATGAAAAGGTGGACGGGAGTGGTAGGAATGATGGGGGACTGGAAGCGTTGCGTTTCGGGGATATGCGTTTCGGGGATATGCACAGGCAGTCTAGTTTACATTTGAGATTGAAGTGGATTAAGAGAATAGATTCATTAGAATAGAGGGGGCTGTTTTCCAGCAGGGGCCATTTTACTATTTTGCTTGAAAATAAAAATAGAACACACTGAAAAGAGTCCTCACAGGAAGCACAAGAGTCCTCATAGGAAGCACAAGTCCCTTTTCAGTTTTTGTGGGTATATCAAACAGTTCGGTCCGGTTCGACGTATTCAGACCTAAAGGTCTTGGCCTTAGCTGAAGCTGCCTCCTTGTCTGATGGTGACTCTGCCTATGTCTCTAATGTTGATCCTGCCCCTGTCCCTGATGGTGACCCTGCCTCTGCCCCTGATGGTGACCCTGCCTCTGTTCCTGATGGTGACCCTGCCTCTACTCCGGATGTTGATCCTGCCTCTGTTCCTGATGGTGACCCTGCCTCTGTCCCTGATGGTGACCCTGTCTCTGTCTCTGATGTTGATGATGCCTCTGCCCCTGGTGCTGAAAAACCCATGTGTCATGGAGCTCCCTATTAACCTTCAGAGGTTTTACAGAAAAGTATTGGTTTTGTCCTTGAACAAGATATGGCCATGCTTGGGGCATTTAAAGTGATGGTTCGGAGTAGTGTTCTACCATGGTGCTGAAGCTGCCTCCTTGTCTGATGGTGACTCAGTCTATGTCCCTGATGTTGATCCTGCCTCTGCCCCTGATGGCAAAGCTTTAGCAGGACAGAATCTATTCAGCTTGAGTTGATAATAATAAACTCCAGCACTATTTCCAAACTTCCAAATGCTTAGTTTGGTGAATAGAGACCATATTTGTACTACTGTAGAAGTTTGGTGTCATGACATGTTAATTTTCTGAGGTAGGTTTGGAGATGTATGTGAATGGCCAATAGCACTTAAGCCAAGCTATTCGGAATAGCCATACAATAACTCGGTAACTCTGCTAATGTTCGCCCAAGCCAGAAAACACTTTGGGTGGACTACTGGATGGATGTCACGGTTCAAATGGCATTAGGGTGAATCTACCCTGAACCATCGCTTTAGTGTCACACCTGATCCGTCAGCTGTGCACCATGTTTAATAAAAAATATATATATATGAGATGCTCTTGTGGAGAGCCTACTTGAAGGCGACAGTGGAGGTGACATATCAATAAGCATCATGAAGCTGTACAAGGCTGCTGGGCGCAGCAGCGGTCTCAGCACACGACTGAAAGGCTTATTATGTAAGAACAGCCAATGGATGAAAGCTTGGATAATTCTCAGTCATGTAGGCTTTGGAATGTACAAGATCAAGGACATTTACTGGAAAAAGTAATGTCAGTGATGTGGATGTTATTCTACCTTATGTTTAATGTTGAGTATGCATATTTTGTTTGTTTACATTTTTTACATTTAAAAGTTTGAGTCAGAACAAAGCAAGATCACAGCACACTCCAACACTTCAGCCATGATATTTATGGAAAGTAATGCCAATTTTATGTTGAACTCATTTTACCTAATGTTTATGTTGAGGATGCTACAGTATGTGTGTGTGTTTTACATTTCAATATGATGAAAAGTATTCTGGTAAAATAGAATTTTATACAGAATAGCAGTCTGTCATTTTAATTAACATTATTTTTTGTATAACAAACAAAAGACATTTAATTTCACTATTTGTGTAGTTCATGTATGAAATTTGCAGTTCAAATGTTTGCATTAAAGGAATTGAAATTTTGAATACTGTAGGCTATGCATTTGTCATTATTATAATAGCTAATAACTTCGTAGTTGAACACATAGGAAATGCAGAGGATAAGGATAGATTGCATTCTCACAGAAAATGCTGGAAGCGGGCTTGCCTTTTGGGGCAGAGATGAAACAAAGTACTATTGAGAAAACAAAGCTAAAAGAAATGTTGGGAAAAAATCCATCCACCCAGTCAGAAGTTATGGGCCAAACAATTCAGCCATCTTGGATTCAGCCATCTTGAAAGTGTTGTAGCTCTGCGTTTTGGGGATATACTAAACGACATACATGGTATTTTAAGTTGGCTAAGGAACACTGCATATGATATAATTTTGAAAATCAACATGGGTCCGAGTGGGATTCGAACTCACAACCTCCATATCTGTAATCCAGGACCTTTGCCATTGATACTAAATGACATACATAGTATTTTAAGTTGACTAAGGAACACTGCATATGATATAATTTTGAAAATCAACATGGGTCCGAGTGGGATTCGAACTCACAACCTCCATATCTCTAATCCAGCACCTTTGTCATTGATACTAAATGACATACATGGTATTTTTTAAATTGGATAAGGAACACTGCATATGATATAATTTTGAAAATCAACATGAGTCCGAGTGGGATTCAAGCTCCCAACCTCCATATTGCAGGACTATTACCATTGGGCCAAGCAGCTGCCTATGAAAAGCATTACAGCAAGACAATATTACATTGCATTGAAGAGCTGAACAATAGACTTCTAGAACTACAGAGCAGTTGCTCGTTAAGAATAGAATGTTGAGAGAAAGTGACAGTTGAGATGGAACCCTATATTGGCTGCACCTGTTCTGATTGACTGAATGGCAGTTAGTATGGTGCTCTAAGGCAGAGGGCAGAATCGGAAACAGTTTTTTTGTCTTTAGCTTGATGTTGCTAAAAAACTAAAAGGAATTGGCACGTGTCCTGCTTACTGATCGGAGTCATACGTGTGATCTCTCTAAATGAAGTTTATAGGTTAAACGGTTCAGTCACAAATAGACCTCTTGTGGGACATGCGCTGACCTCTTGAAAAAGGCACTTCAAGCCTCAATGGGAAAACCAATGTAAAAGCCCTGTCGTTTTTACACACCTGCCATTTAAAAAGTAATGGGAGTTGGGAGATGAAACTTTGACAATTTGGAGACATCCCATAGAGCTCGCTAACAATGCGTCAACTAAACTTCTAGGTGAAAGTGTTGATGTTTTATGAACGAAAAAGCCTCCTACACTCTGATCTTTAGAGTGGCGGAACCTTGGTTCATGAAGGTTCTACCATTGTTTTCAATGGGGACCCAAACTTGCACAAAATCGCCAAAAAGCGGAAAAACAACAAGAGACACGGACACGCTATAGCAGAACAAATGATCTCCAAGCCGAGCCGGTCGTTTTAGTGTTTGAACGGTGTCTCTATCTGGAAAGGCCTAGGAGGAGATCCATTTTCTATTTTTACCGCCCTGCAAAAGAGGATAAAGCAAGCAAGCAAGCATAAACTTTACTTAGAGATTACTAGAATCTGTTATTTGCTGCAACAATAGAGGTCAGACGAAATATGAACAGTACAATAGTAAAGTGCATTGCAAATACTGAAGTCATCTGTGCGTTACTGGCAGTTATTATATGGTTGTGACGTCATCTGTCGAATGCTCCATTCATTTCAACGGGGCTCCCCAACGTTCGGACGTCTGTTATTTTTCGATAACGGACGGGTTGGTCTATAACAGACCGCTGTCAATGGCAACAAGACTTTTCACTGCTAAAGCGACTTTTCAACAAGACTCTAATCAGCTGCTGTGATAGACAGCACCCGTTGTCCTGGCTACCGCTGTCAATGGCAACAAGACGTTCACTGCTAAAGCCACTGGCTTGTATACAAGTCAGTGGCTAAAGCGAATGTTTCATATCACTCCGCAGGGGGTCGGTCTTTTGTCACTCTAATCAGCTGCTGTGATAGACAACACCTGTTGTCCTGGCTAGCCTACCTAGCTGTTGCCTAGCGGTGTTCCACAACGGCACTGTTTTGTTTTGCACAGCAACAATCTTAACATTAAATAGGTCTAAAGCAATGTCCCCGCATGTGTGAATCATTTAAGTATATCCATATAATAAGCGGGTTAACTTTCGGCGAGTCGGTCGCTTTGTGGAATAGCAGCACTTCAGAGAGAACAAGACCAAAGATTCTCTCTGTCGTGCTGCTATTCCACGGTAGCGACCTTCTCGCCGAACGTTAACCCTTACTTATTACGTTATGGGCATCGTTATTACATTATCAAAGCTTTTTTTTAGTGTAAGGCCCATAACGTAATAACATGCCCATAACGTAATAACTTATTACGTTATGGGCAGAACGTTATTACGTTATGGGTAAGGAATTTTTATTACGTTATGGGCAAGTTATTACGTTATGGGTAAGGAATTTTTATTACGTTATGGGCAAGTTATTACGTTATGGGTTTTATTACGCCCAAATTATTACGTTATGGGCAGTTATTACGTTATGGGCAGTTATTACGTTTTGGGTTCTTACACACCCTAACCGCTCACCCATTACTATGTTATGACTGTCACACCATTGAACCTGTAGTGTGTAGTGGCCAGTGCCTGTTTGGTATCTCAAGCTGGACAGCACATTTATGCTCTATATTGAGCTCTCCTCAGCAGTGGTGTAGTCTACGTAGAACGCGGGTATACGGAGTATACCCACTTCTACATTTCAGGGATTTCAGTATACCCTCTTAAAATTGATGGATCCATTATTTCGAATAGCACAAATATATACAGTATACCCACTTCAAAAAATGCTCAAATATACAGTATATCCTTCATAAAAAAGTAGACTACACCACTGCTCCTCAGCATACTTTATTCATCTATACTCCTCTATATACTCTCTCACTGATGTTTCTTTCACTGTTACAGTTATATTTTATGGTTTCAAAGCACCTTTAATGACATTTTATATCATTTGACAGTATCTAAAATCAACAGCAAATATTAATCAACAATGCATCAAAGTATAAATTCCAAAGGCCAATAAAGGAATAAGTAATTTGAATACACAATATTTATCTAGTCAAACAACAACAACAAAAAAAGTACTACCAGTTGTTTTAAAAGCTATTTCTCAAATATCTAGTCCATTGGTGTGACCTGTTTGTCCTTTGGTGTGATACTCCAAAGTGTCACACCATAGGACTTTTACCATCACACCATAGGACTTTTACCATCACACCATAGGATTTTTGAGCTTTTGAGTTAATTTAAAGCCATGTCGTTGCCAACTGAAATACAATTTCACCTTTAGTAAGATGCATTTTCATACATCTACATAAGAAAAAAATATGAAAAATATACACTATTGTCAAAATGTATTTTATGGCTGTCACACCAAAGGACTACAAAACTAATACATCTTGTGGTAGCAAAACATAATTGATTGACTGAAGAACTCTGAGAGAAAAATCTAAAATCCACCTTTGCCATTGGCTTCTTAAGGGTCTAAAGTCACAATTTATGTACCGCTGGAGCTTCAACAATAGATAATTATCCACAGAATTAAACAAAAATATGATGTCACACCACAGGACATTGTTTTCTGCGACAAAGTTTCATAAGACCATACGGTCTCAGAAAAACAGGAAAAAAATTAAGCATTGCCACTTGCTAAAATAGACACCTTGAAAAACATGCCAGGGTTGTTTAGACAAATGACTGAGCTTTGATTATTTATTTAAAAATGTTTTAATATGGAGAACCAGGCTTGCCTCAGTCACACCATAGGACAAATGTGACATTTGACTCAAAATTAAGTATACTTATTTAAGCTCTGAAAGCTTTTTCAGTATAAGCTCTGAAAGCTTTTGAAAGCATGAATTTACTTAATTTTAAGAGCCTGCGACAGCAAAATTTACACGTCACGTCATCTACCCATATATTTCTGTATGTGCATTGGTGTATGCGCATATAGACAAGTCATTTTGTGCTTGTGTGTGTGCTCTGGTGCCTTTGTGTGACCATGAGTGTGTGTGACTGTGTTTGTGCATATCCGTGTATCCGTATCCCTATCTGTGCGTGCGTGCGTGTGTGGACACCTGTATGTCTTAGGGATCAGTAGAGCGGCCGATACGGCACTAATGGCTCTCAGAGAGAGAGAGAGAGAGAGAGAGAGAGAGAGAGAGAGAGAGAGACAGAGACAGAGACAGAGACAGAGACAGAGAGACAGACAGACAGACAGAGAGAACAAGTGAACGAGCGAGTGGAAGAGAACAACAGAAAGAAAAGGATGAACGGATGGCTGGACGGATGGCTGGATGAGGGATCGGTGTTGCGTGCTTCCCCTGCGCTGCATGGTCCTCTCAGCGGGTTGCCCTCCATTTCATCAGTCCCGCTGATGGGGGGGCCCTTGCCTCGCCTCGGGGGGAGGAGGGAGGAGGAGGCTGTCATGTCTCACCCCAGGATTAAAATGAGAGGTGAGGAGAACAGCAGGCAGGTGTAATGTGGGAGCCAGAGGCACCCCCCCCCATCTCCCCATTCTCCTCCTCCCACAGGGACCAAATCTGGCCCAGCAGAAAAAATAGTAGAAGCAGCTGCAAACTTTTTTTTTCAGCCATTGATCGTAAAGTTAAATCTGCAATGGGACAATTATACTGACAATACTTTATTTGACAATTCCTTATTCCGTCATCATGATTTTTAAAAACTCATTATTTAAAGCAGGATAAAATCCCTTTTATATTTTTAATTATACTAAACACATGCTTCATTCATTTCGCCTTCATCACACAGCTAATTTAAAACTTAGAACTATGCACAATTCTACCCACCACACACTGATTGCAAGGCCGCTCTGCTGACTGACAATGTAATTGAGAAAACAAGACGATGCTTCAAGCGCCATCACCGCAATCAACACACAGTAGTAGCTGCCACTTGAGGGGATACTTGCTTGCTGATTGGATCAAATGTCAACAACCCTTTCTTCCAAATTGTAAACAAAACTTGGAATAAGGACCTAGACTGATAACACACGCAGTACCAGATTTGAATCCCTGTTATCTTGTGAGAAGCTGCGAAACTATTGTGCCATCATCTGTGTGCTTCTACCCAATTAGTTAGGCTTCTGCTAAAATGTTGAAATGAATGAGAGCATAGGGGATAAAACCCTTCAAGAGAGTAATAAAAAAGTTTGGTGTACATTTTTTGACCTGTGATTGCAATCAAATAGAGTAGTGTATAGTAGAGTGAGATGCCTGTGCATTTACTGGAGCCATGTGATGTCATGTGAACGCCCCTTTAGGAGACCTGTGGTTAGGAGACCTTTGGAGGCTTTAGAAGAATAAATGGAGTTCCCTTGGCACTGTAGATGGCAGTAGCTCACATCTCATGCAAGACGTCACCAAATGCCACAGAAAGAGAAGAGAGAGGGTACAATGCCCCCTTAGTAGGCCGAGATTGATCATCTTACTCTACTAATCTTTTGTGTAATGTCAAATATGCAATATGCAATAGATTTTGGAGTCCCTAAAATGTCATTGTGTCTGTCTGGTGGGATGGGACAGCTTTTGGTAAAACATACTGTCATTTATAGCTTATTTCAACAGAAAAAAACAAATCCACAGATCCACTGTCTTTAGTTTTGACTTCTTTAACATTTCAGACTGCTGTGTGCTGCCTTGTGATTGAGAAAACACAAAGAGGCCGCCATCTTCAACCGCATCAAACAACACTGCACTAAGGGCCACTTGAGAGGAGATTCGCTAGCTGATTGGATCCAACGTCAACAACTTTTTCCTCCATTGCAAGCAGCACTTGTGAAATGAAAATCCCTACACAGTGACAACTCTGAATCTTAGTTAACATATGAGGTCTTGCTAATGACTATGGTACACCTGTGAGGGTACTGGTACCTCATATTACATCATGCCTGTCAGCTTCTACTTAATTAGGCACCATTGTTGAAATGAGCAGGAGAAAGTGGATTAAGAAAACCTTTGGTAGTGAATTATAAAAAAGAAATGGGTACGGTACTTTGACAATGGAAAAAAAAGTGTTTTATGTAAAATGTATTACTGGTGAAATTATGAAAATATCACATTCCTTTTCCTTGGAGCTTGATATGCTTCAGGACCTCCATCCCCCCGACCGACATTCCTGTCAGACTGGTGTGATTTCTACCTGTTCACTCTCTATTTTTAAATACCACCTTTTCAGTGCAAAAAATCTAAAGGTTAAGATTTTACCTTTATACATGCTCTCAGTTATAGCGGTGCGACGGAGGAGGATGTTGACACCTGAAGGTAAGGTCACCTCTGTGGCTCTCCTGGCTCTGTGGCTCCTGATGGTCCCACACATGGAGTAATTGGCTACAATGTCACTGTGAGACGCAGAGATGGTGGCGGGTGGGTGGACAATCCACCTCCAGCCCCTTCCGGGCTCGGTCGGATGCTCAACGAGAGGCCCTTAAAGTATCCTTCTCTTCTCTTCTCTCCGCGGGCAGGCAAAACATCATTACACCTCAGGAGAGGGAAGACACTGGTGTCTCGGGAGGCAATGGCACAACACATCTCCTGCTGTTCAGTGAGAGGCCCTTACTGTACAGTACCTTCCCCCTCTAACGGCAAAAACATGATTACCGCTCATGAAAAAAGTTAAAGGTACACTGTGCAGGAAATGGTCAAAAAAGGTACTGCAACTATGCTGCTCATTGAAACTGGGTTGCCTATTGCCAAATTTGATCTTTTCATGAAAGTTTACTAAGTAATAAACTAATATTTTCTAGTATGGCCCAAGTACACTCATTTTTGCAGCTAAAAATCGCTATTTCTGGAAATTCAAAATGGCGGACCATGGAGAAGATCCCCCTTTTCATGTGTGAAAAGTGCAATTTTTGCAGTCATAATGAATACTTTGAATTTGATGGAGGTAAGTATTCATGAAAAAGGTAACATTAGCGAATGGGCAGCATACATTCTGGAAATAAACTAAAAATCTCACACAGTGTACCTTTAAGACCCTTTGCCGCCATCTCAGAAATGGGGAAACAAAACAATGTAGATGTGTTGTCTCAGACATGTTGATGTGCCCAGGGAGACGGTAAGGGGAGGGAAGCGGTCGACACTGCTGACATATATGGAAGTTGATATATTCTGCGGAGGTGCCGCTAGACAGAAAAATAGATGAAAGTGACAATTTAAAATAGTTTTGAACATGTGCAGCATTTGCTAGAGGCCTTTCAAAAATCACTTATAAAATCAAAGATGTTCTACATCCATCTATCTAACCATAACACATGCACTGTAGTGATGTGTGTGCTCTAAGCAACACTTCAGAACGCTGACTCTTAAGTTGTCATCCAACCAGAGCCGACGTTTACAGTACACCCTAGTCCGCTCAGCGTCAGTTATCGTCTGGGCTATGAATTTCAGCCGTCCACTATAGTCTGCTGTTCATTTTGATCCAGCCAGCCCTTTAACCCTTGTGAGGCATTCAGGTAATTTTTAGCTTGAGAAAAATAGTATCAGTTACTATTGTTTCACACTGAGATTCACTGGCTTTGGCTCATTTTCTGTGAGAAACATGAATCATATTGGGGGGCTTATAATATCAATATTTTCTTAACTCTTTGATGCAATTGATCACATATTGAGTAGACAAGGCAGAGGGTGAATGATGTGGGAAAAGGAGTGCAGATATTGTTCGGTCCTCCAGTTGTGCATCAATGTTGCAACCTTGTGCGAGAAAAGCACTAGCAGTTCAATCTGAGAGCTTGGATTGAGTTTACTCACTTTCTCCCCTTTCTCCACCGTCTCCATTTTCTCTCTCTCTTTCTGTTCTACACAGAAATCCACAAGAAGGATCAAGGGAACACGAGGATGAATATGCGCTATGATTTTTCCTTTTTTAATTTAATAATTTCTATATGCCTGGGTCAAAATGACAAGAACACCTTCTATGTAAGAAAAACACGAACACCTTACAAGGGTTAAAGGCAAGATACTATTCCCGCTCAGAAAAGGTAGAGGACATATACTGTATTTGCCTCAATACATGGACAATAGTGTTGACATGTATTGAGGTGGATATATGATTCCACATGGCATTTGTCCACAGAAAAATAACATTAAAAACTGTCTAGATATGGTGTGATATTAGAAGCCTTTCTACTGTAGTTCTGTGATTAAACCCCAATAAAATGAAAA
>NC_085858.1:47453303-47458303 GCF_034702125.1 Engraulis encrasicolus | reverse complement strand
TATTTGTAGCCTCTTAATGCACACTGTACCCCCTGTGGCACGCCGTAATAGACATTGAAAGTTTACTATAGCACGACACTACTATACCATGCACTGGGCCTTTAGTAATACATTACGACTTGGTCATTGCCATTCTGGTAACAGCTCATTTATAATGCCGTGTCTTAAGGGGTTAACGTTTCTGAAAGTAGGGGCCCACGAGGGTGCAGGGCCCACCGGTGAGTCAGCTCTGCGCCGCAAGTTATGAGGGGGGCCCTGGTAGCCCGAATTGCCCGGGCCCTATTTCTCCGCCAGTGCAACCCTGCACATGTTGCATATAGTGCATATAGAGTGCACACGTGCCCATATGTGCAAGGCCAGGAAAACTGCATCACTGTACATAATGTATGTGTCCGCGCTGACCCCATGGTGAATCAATGGCAGTACACGTCCATAGAAATGTAACAAAAGAAATGACATATTGGGGAGCACACCGTGCCAGATGTATAGGTTTTACTACAATGTCTGTGGCCTGAAACATACGGTACATGACAATGATGACAGGAAAGCTGATGGCACTAATAAGCAAAGCCCAGATGTTAATTAGCGTGTATCAATAGGTCACTAGTAAGATCAATAGGTGCTCTTTGAAATGTTGCACAATAGAAGCGTGTAGGCAACAGATGCTGAGGGAATATGGAGAACACGCTTATGGCTCCTATAAGCGCTAAACGCTAAACGCTAAACATGACAACAAATGGTCAGCTGGGAGAGTAGGCTATGTGTACAGCATGCCCACAAAAGGCTGACAAACAGCAATTTCACTGCAGGAAATTGGAAAATACCGTAGGCAATAGCCTAAATGTGACTACCCAGTTATATAAAGGGGAACCAAAAATAAATAAATGAATAAATAAGGTCTTCTATTACCCAGACTAGTTTTGTAAACATTGGACAAACAAATATCCTTTTTTATCCTTATTCGAAATGCAGTAGGAAGGAGCATGTCTAACAAGGTTGTTTACATCTGTGTTGAATAGCATATCAAATTGCAATCAACAACCCGTCAGATAACACTTCACTCTCACTGTGCTGCTGAAGGAGAGTGCTGATTGGTCACGGCTTGGCCTTAGCACCTCCATTCCCTTCCCATTTGCCATAGTGGAGGCATACAGTTGAAGGAGAGGATTGTGCACATCCCAGGGAAAGGTGCAGGATGAAGGTCAACTGTAGTTTTCAGAGTGAGGAATCCGCACAAGGAGAATCATTTTTGTTGTGTTTTATTTTTTCCATTTTTCCTTTGGAATTTGTAGAAGACTGTTGAGGTCGAAACGTTATCCTGCCATGAAAAAAATAAAACACAACAAAAAGGATTCTAAGTGTGCGGACTCCTCACTCTGAAAACCATAGTGGAGGCCACAGCGGAGTTCACCTAGCTGACACACATCATGATCGCCAAGATGGAGTTGTCAGAGGCATGATTACTGGGTATCTTTCAAAGGGCCGTGTACTACCTACAACTGGATAGAGCTACTGCAAACAAGAAAAACACTCATCTGACGGCGCATGCGTTAACACTGAAATGACTTGATGGTTCTGGACTTTTGTGGAACAGGTAGAAGTGTGGATAGACAGCCTAAGTCACATGCCTACATCCACTCAAGATAGAAAAAAAGCCAATGATGTAAGTCCAAATTAGGCCTTCTCTCCTTTGACTCTCAATGGATAGAGCTACAGCAAATAAGAAAAACACTAATCTGTATGCGCTAACACTGAAATGACTTGATGGTTCTGGTATTTTGTGGAACGCGTAGAACTGTGAATAGACAGTCTAAGTCACGTGCCCACATGGGACCCAAGATAGAAAAAAACAACAATGACCTAAGTCCAAATAAGGCCTTCTCTCCAAGTTGTTTTTATCAATCGTGCATCCCATGGAGGGTTACGACATTGTCTCTCCACTGTATTGACAGGCTGGCCAGACTAATTTGAAAACAAATATTCAATGTAGCATCACAGACGGCATGTGGGTGGACCCCTGAGAAAAGGAGGATGTATTTCTGTGTTGGAAGAGCATTGCGCTGCCCCTGTGCATCCCAAGTGGCTTGTGACTTGTTAACCTAAATGCTGGAATAGGAATCCACAGATACAATAACAGCATTGCCAGTTTTGTCAGAGGTTCGCACACTCCTTTGGATTTTTTCTTCTTTAAGTTATTTTTTCTTCTTTTTATTCATTCATTCAATGGCAATGACGTTTCAACATCTCTGTCTTCACAGATTCAGAGATTCATAGAGTGACTCTGAAGAAGACCGAGAGGTCGAAACGTCATTGAATGAAAAGAAGAAAAAATAACTTAAAGAAGAAAAAATCCAAAGAAGTGTGCGAACCTTTTTTCAAAAAATACGTAATCTTTTTGTTCAGCACCAGGGATTGTGCACAAGTAACTCTCTACAAGTCAGTTTTGTCAGAGGGCCTAGAGTAGATAGGATCTTACACTGCAGCTTTACAGCAGTGGATACGCAAGACTTGATGTACTGTACCGCATCTGTTTCATCACCAAGAATAGACGCAAACATTAAACTCCAACCAAAGTAGACTTCATCTCTAAAATGTAAACAAAGAAAGCGGCAGCATACACAATATCTAAAAACACAGCAGGTTTACAAAGCAGCACCGATTACTGGCACCAAAGAAACTTGATAGATTTAGCTCCCAGCGATGATTTGTGTGTGGGCGCAAATAGAAAAGAAGAGAGAGAGCCGCGGAAAAAAAATATGAGAGAAATGAAGAGTGAGCGAGCGAGTGAGTGAGTGTGTAAGTGAGCAAGGGGAGAGCGAAAGAAAGGTTAACTGGTCCGCGGGGATATAGATAGAGCTAGGAGTAGGTATGATTTAAAAGCAGCAATGCATGACAGGCGGCGGTGCTTTAAAGCTGCTTTAGCATCTCTCTTATGCAGCGTTCAGTTCAGCTCCTAAAACCAGCTCTTCCTCCCCGGCGCCCGGAGCTCAGGGCCTGCAGCAGCTTAGTGGAGGAGTGGGGAGGGAGAGATATAGGGAGGGAAGGAAGAGCAGAGAGGGAGAGAGAGAGGGAGGAAGGGAGAGATACAGGGAGTCGGGCAGGAAGGGACCAGCAGGTACCTGTCTTCCCCTTCCCGCCCGCCTCCCTGTATCAGGCAGGTAGGGAGTGAGGAGAGACAGAGAGGGAGGCAGGGAGAGATGCAGGGAGGGATGGAGAGACAGAGGGGGGATATAGGGAGGGAGGGAGAGACAAATGGGGGATATAGGGAGGGAAGGAGAGACAGAGAGACAGAGAAGGAGGAAGGGAGAGAGGGAGAGACAGAGAGGGAGGAAGGGAGAGAGGGAGAGACAGAGAGAGATACAGGGAGAGAGGGAGAGACAGAGAGGGAGGAAGGGAGGGAGGAGAGACAGAGAGGGAGGAAGGGAGAGATACAGGGAGGGAGGAGACAGAGAGGGAGGAAGGGAGAGATACAGGGAGGGAGGCAGAAAGGGGAATACAAGTAGGGAGGCAGAGAGAGAGATAAGGGGGATGGAGGGGGTAGGGAGTCAGGGAGTGGGAACGGAAGCAGGGAGGCAGGGAAAGAGACAGAGAGGGGTAGAGAGGCAGGCAGGCAGGCAGGGAAAGAGACAGAGAGGGGTAGAGAGGCAGGCAGGCAGGCAGGGAAAGAGACAGAGAGGGGTAGAGAGGCAGGCAGGCAGGGAAAGACAGGGAGAAAGGAAGCGAGACAGGGAGGGGGTCAGGGGTGGGGAGAGAGACATGGCAGTAGTGAGGAAGTGAGGTATGGAAGGAGACAGGAAGAGGAGAGAGGACGGGTGGAAGGATATTGAGGCAGGGAGAGAGAGACGGGGAGGGAGACAGTCAGGGAGGGAGAAACAGAGCAGGGAGACAGGGATAGGGATGCAAGCAGAGAAACATCCAGGGAGGAGCAATGAAGCATCCAGTGAGGCTGGGGGTGGTGAGGGAAGGTAGATATTTAAGGAGACAGGAGGAGAGACGGGGGGGGGGGGGGGGACTAGGGGGGATGGAAGAGGAAGAGGAAGGCTGGGAGGGAAGGAAATAGGTGGGAGAGAGATAGAGAGAGAGAGAGAGAGAGAGAGAGAGAGAGAGAGAGAGAGAGAGAGAGAGAGAGAGAGAGAGAGAGAGAGAGAGAGAGAGAGAGAGAGAGATACAGAGGCAGACCTCCAGCAGCTTAGTCGGCTAGCAACAGAGACCTCCTCCCTGAGCCTAATCTGACAGGGAAGCAGACGGAGGAGACGAGGAGACGGGGGAGACGAGGGAGATGGGGAGTGGGAGAGGCGCAGAACATGGTTTGGACACAATAACTCATCACTCAGACTACATGACTACAGGGATTTTTTTTTAGAAAGACATTTAAAGTCCCATCACTTTGGTGTTCTGCTACCAAAGCATAGTTTTTACATCTGTACATACTTTTCTAATCTTTTTTTTACATTACTTATATGCTTCAGTCAACAAGGAATGCTCAATTGCTTTGTACGTGTTGCAATTAGAAATAAAATCTATTCTATTCTATTCTATTCTATTCTATTCTATTCTATTCTATTCTATTCCAATTTATCTGATTTGCAATAAACAACTTGTCATAGAGCATAGTAGATCTTAAAGCTACAGTACTTATCTAAACGTGTATTGGATCTTCAAGTTACTAATCTTAAAGTGTAGTGGATGACCTGATTTTTGTCTGTTTATCAAGTCCCATAGCGTTGCTGTAGCTCAAAAGTTATGCCATTATTTTGTTTGAAGTGCTGTGTCACATAGTGGAGAAACATGAGCTGAAATCTGACACCGTCACAGTCAAAGCAACAGAGAGAGCAACAGCAGAGAGAGCAGAGAGCAAAGGATCGGGTGCAAACCAGGGCAGGAGATGAAACGGGGCGCAGAAGAGAGGACAGGAAAGAGTTAAAAGTGATGCGATTTATCTGTCTGCAGCTGAGGCTGGATGAGGGAGCAAGCTCTATCTCTTGTCTTCTGCCTCTGCC
>NC_085858.1:47440803-47445803 GCF_034702125.1 Engraulis encrasicolus | reverse complement strand
CCAAGGGAACCATTACACAACAATGTGCCATGTTTTTCACTGCTAAGGTCAAACCTTTCTGTCACACAGTCAGGGGGTAACATGCCTTCAGAAAAAAACAAATCCTTTTTGACAGCCTTTTTTTAAAAGGCATGGTGAGGTGTTATTCGTGTGTGGTTGCGGGCGGCGAGGTAAAGTGCTGTAAAGTGCTGTAAAGTGCTATGGGTAAAGAAGCGGGGCGGATGGAACGCCCTGTGGCACCACCCTGAGAGGCTAACACACTTAAAGGTCACACACCTTGAGTGACAGGTGATAAAACGCCAAGAATAGTGTGTGTGTGTGTGTGTGCGTGTGCGTGTGTGCGTGTGTATGTGTGCATGCGTGTGTGTGTGTGTGTGTGTGTGTGCTCGTGTGTGTGTGTGTGCTCGTGTGTGTGTGTGTGTGTGTGTGTGTGTGTGTGTGTGTGTGTGTGTGTGTGTGTGTGTGTGTGTGTGTGTGTGTGTGTGTGTGTGTGTGTGTGTGTGTGTGTGTGTGTGTGTGTATTTCCTCTAAGAGCAAATAGGCCTCTCATTCAGTGGCTTTCGGTGAGAGTTCACTGGCAGGACTCAACATTCATCTAAAAAAACCCAAAATCTATCCACCACAATATCAATTCATCACATTCGCTTGGCATCACGTCCAGCTGCATATAACCTGATTTCCTCCCCCATCCTTGGCCTCCTATCCTCCTCTACTGGTAAAATATAAAAAAAACAGCAGTGTCATTCCAGCTGGCAAGCATGACACCAGAGCTGTCTGCTCCTATCAGGGGGCCACTTGGGAGAGGCAGAAGACGAATGGGAGCTGTGTAACGGTCCAGCGCAGACAGCAACGACAACAGGAACAATAGCTGCATACAGCACAGAACACCACAGACATGGAGGCAGGGCTGAGCTGGGGGAGAAATAGGGCCCGGGCACTTTTGGCTTGAAGGGGCCCCTCATAATTAGCGACGCAGAACTGACTCACCGGTGGGCCCCGCAACCTCGTGAGCCTCTAATTTTCAGAAATGTTAAAAAAACATTGTTTCAGAAAATAGGGGCCCATGAGGGTGCAGGGCCCACTGGGAAATGCCCGCTATGCCAAATGGCTAGTCCAGCCCTGCATGGAGGACACACATGGCTCTGGTCACCTCTCATTTCCAACGCTGGGCTTGAGATTCATTTCACTGCTACTGTGCCAAAGCAAAGGCTAATGGTGGAGGGACATGAGGAAGGTGTGGAGGAGGAGGGAGAGGAGAAAAAGGAGGAATAGGAGAAAGAGGAGGGGGTGGGGATAAGAGGAAGAGGAGGAGGAGGAGGAGGGGAGGAGAAAGATGAGGAAAAGGAGCAGGAGGATGGGGTGAAGATAAGAGGATGAGGAGAAGGAGGAGGGGAGGAGGAGAAGGGAGAGGGGAGGAAGGAGAGGAATAGGAGAAAGAGGAGGAGGGGGGATGATGATAGGGAAGGGGAGAGGGAGAGAGGAGGAGGTGAAGGGTGAGGGGAAGGAGGGAGAGGAGGAATAGGATGGGAGGGAGTAGGGGAGGGAGGAAGGAGAGGAGTAATAGGAGAGGAGGGAAGGAGGGAGAGGAGGAATAGGATGGGAGGGAGTAGGGGAGGGAGGAAGGAGAGGAGTAATAGGAGAGGAGGGAGTAGGGGAGGGAGGAAGGGAGGAATTAGGAGGGGAGGGAGGAAGGAGAGGAGGAATAGGAGGGGAAGGAGGAGGGAGAGGAGGAATAGGATGGGAGGGAGTAGGGGAGGGAGGAAGGAGAGGAGTAATAGGAGAGGAGGGAGTAGGGGAGGGAGGAAGGAGAGGAGGAATAGGGAGGGGAGGGAGGGAGTAGGGGAGGGAGGAAGGAGAGGAGGAATAGGATGGGAGGGAGTAGGGGAAGGAGGAGGGAGAGGAGGAATAGGATGGGAGGGAGTAGGGGAGGGAGGAAGGAGAGGAGTAATAGGAGAGGAGGGAGTAGGGGAGGGAGGAAGGGAGGAATTAGGAGGTACAAGTCCTTTTCTTTCCTTTGGATTTTCAAGTTGAATGATCTCAGGCATTAAATCAATTTATATAAGAGGCATTAAATATGTTTTCCATTAGCAACACCATACGAACATAGTAAAAATATATCATAATTTCGAACCCTTCCTAAACATGCAGAATGTTCAACAGGCTGTGGGAAATTAGAACTACCAGTCAACCAACAGCTATTTGATTCAAACGTCCAATGCATCAGGGAAAAACTCTACCTTTATGTGACATTTAACCCTATTTAACCCTTTCCATCACATTGATGTCCAATTGTGTATCACAAATCCATATCTGGTGAAATGAACTTAGCATGACAAGATTGGCATTTGGGTGATAAAACCTGTTTTTCCCATCATGGGAGTTATCATAAATCTGTTAGAACATAGGAAAAGGCAGAGTCAAATCTCATGCACATCCAAATGTAAACCTTAGAAGAACCACACACCGAGCTCCAGAGGCGATTCTAGGATCAGATGGGGCCCCATGCAAAAATGCAAAAGAATGAACATTTGAACCAAAATCGCCACTGCGATTGTTACTGTTATTCACTATCTAGGGGCTTGGGGGCCCTAAGGGGCTGCCTGCCTTGCCTGGTGGCAAGATGAGCCTCTGCCGAGCTCTACAAAGTATATTAACCCATTGATGCCTGATGTTGGGATGCGCAACATTGGCCCTGGCGCCTGGAGCTGCATTATGCAACATTCAGGCTCATGAGATTTGAGACAACTTTATTAAAAATCTCTGTTTGTTTGAGATGAAAGAACACATTCTAATGAAAGATGAGGGTCTCAGCGTTTAAATGCAACTTAGTGTATATTTTTCTGTGCTTCAGAAGCTGAGATACTTAGGTTTTTTATAGGCTGAGGGCAGCTTTTCTTAAAAAGAGCTCAGGTATTCAGCACCCTTTTTTGCAGGTGCCTTGGGCGTCAATGGGTTAATCAATTTTATTGGCCATGCTGGCCACAAACGGCACACAATGTAAAATAAAATGGATTGAAAGGGAGCTCATTGGTGTAGTGTCTATTTGCCTTAACCCAAAGAGGTAGTGGTAACCAGAGTAGATTTAGCAACATCAGAAGATCAGTAATTGAGTGTGCTTGCTTTTTTCCAGTTATTCTCCCAATCAGTTGTTGGATTAGAACCAGGGTTTGAGAAAGTAATCTTGTTTGTAAATTAGCATAGTCTTAATTCAGAAGCAATTTTAAATGCCATTCAGTAAGAAAACTAAGCCAAACATTAAGCAAAAAAAACCCCTTTAAATTACTTTTTTCTGTTTCTGCACATTGTGACCACATTTGGACAGAACACTTAAAGAAAGCGTAATTATAAGAAATACAAGGTGGATAGTGGAATAGGAGGTGTGGAAACATCCTGTGGAAATTAAGAACAGGAGTAGGAGGTGTGGAAACATCCTGTGGAAAATAAGAAGAGGAGGTGGAGGGGGAGCAATCATAGTATTGTAGTAGACAGGCCACAATACGTACAATGAGTATATACTGTATATGCTAAAGAAAATTTGCAACCATTATAACCTTGCGATTCAACTTGTAGATATCCATTGAATAACTCGAAACCTGTCAATTTGGTTAAATTAGACAGAAGAGTGAAACCTAACCGACCTGTTTCATACATTTATAAATATGCTTATTAGCAGCCGTAACGTGATTTAAAAAACCCACACAGGAACAAAGTAGGGCTGGGATGCTTCATCGAATAATTGTGACTAATCGACTATAAAAATTAGTCGACAAGAATTTTCATAGCCGACTAATCGTTTCATTTAATTCATTGCTTTTTTACTTACTTTACTAATGCTTTATTACTTTATTGAAACCTAAAATTTCACAGCACGTATGAATTGGACATTGTATCTCAGAGTAAATAAGCTACTATCATGATTTTTTTCCAAATTTCCTTGAAGATTAAAGTGCTAGAGTACTTGAAAAATTAATCGTTTGACTAAGCACCATACAAACAGTAACAGAATGACGACAAGAAGAACAGATGTGCTTTCCTTAGCACTGATGAGCTGAGAGACCTGTGTGTGTGTGTGTGTGTGTGTGTGTGTGTGTGTGTGTGTGTGTGTGTGTGTGTGTGTGTGTGTGTGTGTGTGTGTGTGTGTGTGTGTGTGTGTGTGTGTATCTGTCTCTGTGTGTGTATCTGTCTCTGTGTGTGTGCCTGTGTCTGTGTGTGATCTGTGTGTGTGTGTGTGTGTGTGTGTGAGAGAGAGAGAGAGAGAGAGTGTGCATGTGTGTGTGTGTGTTTCTGTGCATGTGTGCAAGCGTGTATGTGTGCGTGCATGTACGTATGCGTGTGTGCGTGCGTGCATGTTTGTTTGGGCGTATCCGTATGTGTGTGTGTGTGTTTCTGTGCATGTGTGCGAGCGTGTATGCGTGTGTGCATGCGTCAGTGCAGCTGTGTGAGTCACGACAGGGACCTGATGGCCAGAGCTCAGCAGAAGGTAGGTGGGTGGCCATGACATATGCCCACAGGAAAGCTATACACTACTTGTGTACACAGAGGGACACATCTGAGAACACCTACACACAAATACACAGCACACCAATGACAAAACTACTGTACAACAACTACACTGATACTACCACAACAACACAAGAAACACAACCGTCCAGGTACGTGTCAAACATGCGCGCGCACACACACACACACGCACACACTGCACTCTCACAAGCACACTCTCTCTCCTTCTCTCTCTCTCTCTCTCTCTCTCTCTCTCTCTCTCTCTCTCTCTCTCTCTCTCTCTCTCTCTCTCTCTCTCTCTCCCTATCTCTCTCTCTCTCTCTCTCTCTATCTCTATCTCTCTCTCTCTCTCTCTCTCTCTCTCTCTCTCTCTCTCTCACACACACACACACACACACACACAAACTCGGACACACTATAACTTCTCACTAGCCCAGAGAGTGATGAAAGGTAGACAGTGTGCTGTCCTCAGTGGAATGAGACTTAGTTAATAATGCATG
>NC_085858.1:47408303-47430803 GCF_034702125.1 Engraulis encrasicolus | reverse complement strand
ATTGTATCAATTTTTTCGGGGTGAGTGTGCTGCGTAGCAGCAGAAAGTAGCCAGGCTGCGGGGACGGATTGATGGTTCATGTCAGGAGCATCAAAAGCAAAACAAAAAAACCTTTTTATTTCCTCTTCAGTTTCTCAGTTTTTTCGTATACTAGTAGAATATAATACATCGAATGTACTGTTTTCCTTCAGTGAAAGATTTTAGGTTCTCGACAAAAAATGGGCGGACCCAGGACCAAAATGGGTGGGCCCAGGTCCACCCTGGCCCACCCATAACGCCGTGCCACACACAGTGTAAGACACGTCTTCCCCACGCCAGAATCCCCTACCAGCATCACCTGAAACACACAGACACGCACACACACACACACACACACACACACACACACACACACACACACACACATGTCAAGTCATGCGTACCCATACCGTAAAACAGGGACACAAACTATGGCCAATCGATCAATGGCAGCAGCCCATCAATCTCTTTGATGTGACCCGTCATGAAATCTCATTAGTTATCTCATTGTCTTGATGAGGGAAGTGGACATGGGCCTAGCTGGAAACACATAGGTCAGGGCTATTCAATTGGCAGCCCGAGTGCAACATGCAGTCCATATGCGGCCCAGGTGTTGCCCCTAACTCTATCAGTTAGGGCTGCACGATATATCGAAAATGTATCGATATCGCGATATCACGGCTTGCGATACACGTATCGCAAAAGTTGTGCATGTATCTCAAACAGTTTTACATTTTGAATAACTGGAAATTTGGTGAGAAGGTTGAAAAATGCATTAAAAATGTTGACATTTTAAGTTGATACTGATTTCTGAAGACATGTATCCAGCATAATCGGGTTACTACTATCAGGTTATTGACATTCTAGAAGGATAAGTAGCCAATCAGAAGCCTTAAATTCTAGCCTCGTGTCACACACTTTAGTGGAACACAGGCAACCGACAGACTGCATACAGGGCATACAGGGCTACACAAAGCAAGCGACATCGGTCCACTCAAAATGGTCCGAACTCCGCCGCTTGATTTCATATTTTCGTTATTCTTAGCCCTGGCATTAGAGATGAAGCAACTGTGATCAGTGAGGTTGTGGAAACGGTTGAATAGGCCTATGGTCCTAAATTGGAAGCGGCCGATGCCAGTTTTGAAGACAGAATGTCGTCGCCAAATTTAAAATTCAATCTCTCTCATGCTGGCGTTACGGGACACACTTAATTACAATGGTGTTCCTGTCTGATTGACTCGGTTTTAATTGTCTTTACCGGTTCAAATTGTAGGTATGCAAACTCTGTATCCTGAGGATACCCGTTCCTGACTTGAATAGGCTAATGCCGAAATAAGTTAGGGACGGATTGGGAGACGGTGAATGAAAGACAGAAAAGTCGAGTTTAAATTCACATGGTGGTCTTTTTTAGGGCGCACACTTCTGTTATTATCAAATGCCCAATGTTACGTGGAACAGAATGTCGCCGCCAAATTTAAAATTCGATCTCTCTCATGCTGGGGTTACGGGACACACTTAATTACAATGGTGTTCCTGTCTGATTGACTCGGTTTTAATTGTCTTTACCGGTTCAAATTGTAGTAGGTATGCAAACTCTGTATCCTGAGGATACCCGTTCCTGGCTTGAATAGTGCCGAAATAAGTTAGGGACGGATTGGGAGACGGTGAATGCAAGACAGAAAAAAAGTCGAGTTTAAATTCACATGGTGGTCTTGTTTAGGGCTCACACTTGTGTTATTATCAAATGCCCTATCAAATGCCCAATGCTAAATAAAACATGCAATTTGCTGACTGTATTTCTACTACTACTAAAACTGGGGGACGGACAAGCACGGAAGCACAAACAGACGCACTAACACAGGCAGACGCTGCTCTGCAAAAGCGGTGCTATACTGCCCCCCGCATTCCGAATGGCCACAGGGTGTAATGATCACGGTACGCTGCCACGGCACGGCACGGTAATGAGCAGATTGAAGTTACACCATCTGTATAAACAGCAAAACCGTTAACTCCAATAACCTGTTTATTCCAATAACCTGATTATTGCGGACATATAAACGGGCTCACTGTGGTTAGGTTTTAGGTTAGAGGAACATGTTTAAAAATTGTTTGTAGACTACTGATTTGAAGTGTCATTTCTGTGTAAGTGATGGCTGAAAATGTGTGGCCCGACTTACGTAAGTTCTTGGTTTCAAAATGTGGCCCAGATGAAATTCTAATTGAATAGCCCTGACATAGGTTATTATAGCTGTCAATCAAATATAAGGTAATATATCAAGTAAGGTAAATATTTGTGATTGGTACACCCAGGCTCATCCACAACTGAGCTCATGGTCAAGGCCATGAAGGAAAAAGTTGCCTGAGCCGCCTGTCTGTCTACTTTCAATGGAGGCTTGCCTAACTCCAAAACTGCACTGCAACTGCATTGGAAGAGTCCTCCACAGAGAGGCAAAATGATTTAATCAATCTGTATTGAATAAATCAGGAGAAAACAAAACCATAATACTGAGATATAATATTGTGATATAATAATTTTACATTGAAATACTTTCCATCCCCAGTGTTTTAGGTTGGTTTGAAAAATAACATACAGACTGGACACTATAATAGTAACAGGCTCATAATGTGAACCATTAGACCGTTATAAAAGTGAAATATAGTAGACAGCCTAAGGCGTTTCTACCTCCAGAGCACTTCATCTTCCTCTTGCACCTGGTCAGAAATACTGGTGGTAATTTCCAAATCGCCCCAATTGTCTCATAATTTTCTGTTTGTGGCCCTCAAACCAAAACATTTGGCCAAACCGGGCTGAATCACTAACTCATTAGACGTGTTGCCACACACATTAATGGACATTTTTACACATAAGCTGTATTAGCAACCCATTAGGGGGTTATAAACAGACTGGATACACTTCTGTTGAGGGTGACTCATCACCAACACCTACTGTGATTGGCCAGAGGCCCGTGGGCATTTGGAAGAAGCCGGTCTGGGATTGGAGGATTTGGATGTGATGTGAACAGCAGCAGCAGCCGATTGGCCAAAATGATTACAGATGGGAACGCTATGCTAATGGGCTACAGATTTCGCAAATGATGTAGCACACAGTCTGTCCAATAACCACACACACACGCACACGCGCACACACGCATACACACAAAAAACACACATACACACGTGCATGCACACGAGCGCTGCCTGCAAGTACACACACACAAACACACACACACACACACACACACACACACACACACACACACACGCACTCGCACACACATGCACTCGCACACACACGCGCGCGTGCATACACACGCCCGCACCCACCCACGCACGCACACACGCGTGCGCACACACACAGAGGGAGATGTGAATATGCTGACAAACAAAATCTCAAAGCAAATCATACCCACAGGCAAAGCCGGTTTGTGTGCACAGTATAAGATTTTGGTGCCATTGCACTGATTCACTACTGTGTGTGTGTGTGTGTGTGTGTGTGTGTGTGTGTGTGTGTGTGTGTGTGTGTGTGTGTGTGTGTGTGTGTGTGTGTGTGTGTGTGCGTGTGTGTGCGTGTGTGCAAAGTCAGGCTGAGCCAGTTGCAGCATACACATCTTATTTTGACTCTTATTTTTGGGAGGTGTCCTTTGATTTGATTAGCATTATTGGGTTAGTTTGGCTCCCTGTGTGTCTGTGTGTGAGCGTGTGTGTGTGCGATTGCGAGTGTGCGTGTGTGTATGAATGCGCGTGTGTGTGCATGCGTCCATCCATGTGTACGTCCGTCCAGAGACAGAGAGAGAGAGAGAGATAGAGAGAGAGAGAGAGAGAGAGACTGCGTGAGCATGCATCCATTCACCCTCATCTTCCTCTGTGCTCCTCGTGTTCTTCGCCAGCACCCCTGGTGCTTGTGGTTTTAGAGAAGAGAGTGATTGTTTGCATGAAGAAACAGCCCTTGTTGTTGTCTTTCCTGCAACCCTCAGTAGCTGCCTTTTTTCCCAACCTCACCCGCCTACCTCTCTCCTCCTCTCCCGTCTTCTCCTCTTCTGCTCCTTTCACTACCTACCCTCTCCTCTCTCCAACCATCTCCTCTCCTCGATCCCCTCTACCCTCCTCTCCTCAACTCCCCTCTCCTCTATCTCCCCTCTCCCCTTTCACACTACCTATCCTCTCCTTTCTCCATCTACTCCCCTCTCTCTTGCTCTCCTATCCTCTTCTCCTCTCCTCAGTCCTCTCCTCTCATCTCATCTCCTCTCCCCTCCTCTTATCTCATCTCATGACTCCTCTCCTCTCCTCCCCTCCCCTCTACTCTATCCCCCTCTCCTCTCCTCTAACCTCACCTCCCAACTCCCCTCCCTTCTTATCTCCATTCCTCTCCTCTCCTCTCCTCTCCTCTCCTCTCCTCTCCTCTCCTCTCCTCTCCTCTCCTCTCCTCTCCCCTCCTCTCCTCCCCTCTCCTCCCCTCTCCTCTTCATCTCAGCCTCTCCTCCCCTCCCCTCTCCTCTCCTCTCCTCTTCATCCCAGCCTCTCCCATCCTCTCCTCTCCTCCTCCTCCTTTATATATTTATCTCTCCCCTGCTGTCTAATGCTCCCTGAGGCAGTGAGGGTGAAATATATCTTGTAGCACAGGCTGTAATAAAGCACAAAGGCGCCATACTATACTATACTATCCCCGCTTCCCCTCTTCTCCTCCCTTCCTCGTGTCTTTCTCTTCTTCTCTTTTCTTTTTTCTCACCTCTCTTCCCGTCTGTTTCCTACCCGTTTCTCCTCTCAAACCATGCACTCTCCTTCCTTCCATGCTCTCCTTCCTTCCACCCTCCTCTCCTCTCCTCTCCTCTCCCTTATCCCCCACTCCTCTCCTCTCCTCTCCCTTCTTCCCCACTCCTCTCCCACACAGCCTCTCCTCCCCTCCCCTCCTCTCCTCTCCTCTCCTTTCCTCTCCCCTCCCCTCCTCTCCTATCCTCTCCCCTCCTCTTATCTCCTCTCCCTTATTCTCCTCTCCTCCCCTCTCCCTTATTCCCCATTCCTCTCTCCTCTCCTCTCCCTTCTTCCCCTCTCCTCTCCCTTCTTCCCCTCTCCTCTCCTCTCCTCTCCTCTCCCTTCTTCCCCTCTCCTCTCCCCTCCCCGCATCTGCTCTCCTCTCCTCTCCTCTCCTCTCCCTTATTCCCCTCTCCTGTCCACTCCTCTCCTCTCATTCTCCTCTCCTTTCCTCTCCTCTCATTCCCCTCTCCCGTCCACTCCTCTCCTCTTCCCTCCCACACAGCCTCTCTGATCACCATCCAGAGCCCACAAATCAGCTATGAACATCTCATTCAAGAGCCCTAAATCCACACCTCCCCACCCACACCCTGCCCTAAAGCCCTTCACACACACACACACACACACACACACACACACACACACACACACACACACACACACACACACACACACACACACACACACACACACACACACACACACACACACACCTAAATCAACACCTCACCACCTACACCCGTTCATACACACACACATGCACGCGCATGCACGCTCTCACACACACACGCACGCACGCACGCACGCACGCACGCACGCACGCACGCACGCACGCACGCACGCACGCACACACACACACACACACACACACACACACACACACACACACACACACACACACACACACACACACACACGACAAGGCCAAAGCTCAAAGCAGCACTGTAACATTTATTTACAAACGGAAAGTGGGCCGCTTAGCCACTTGGGTCATCTAGTTGCTTCTACTAGATTCATTTTTGCCTGCCTGTGTATTCATATTAGTGTGATGACTCAACTCCTATGAGGTTTAAAAGTTTCCTCACTAAATACTTCTAATAGTCAAGTTTATAATGCAATGTACTGTCGGGAGGAGCAGCCAGCTAACAGCACAGTTCATTCACAGTACATGGAGCACCTAGAAATCGACTGAGCGTAATGTACCTATACATTTACTGCCAAATGTAAGGGCAACTCTGTTAGCTGGACTAATGTAATTGCAACAGCCAATGAGAAAAGACGAAAGGCAACTCGTCTCGCACAGTGCAGACCTCCACCAAAGAAGCCAGTGGTAGACCTCCACCAAAGAAGCCACATTACTTAGTAAACAATGGGCAAGTACCAAGGTCGGGGGAACAAACAAACAAACAAGCATGACTTGGCTCGTGATGTAAAAATCGTGAGTTAATAACTAAAAAGGGGATGAGAACTCTCATGAATCATTCCGTGTCAGTTTTTGAGTTCCCTTTGAAATGCCCTTGGCTGATACAGAATGCTTGGCTGATGGAACATTCCTTGGCTGTTTTAGAATGCTTGGCTCACACTCTGTCAGCCCATCAAGTCTTGTTAAAATAATCTCCGTCATATTTTCCTTGAGCTAGTAATAGAGAATTACAACGGCAGCATTCAAAAGATCACACTAACTAAAGAGTGGAAATAGGCTTAAGCTGGCCTTACACTGTGCGACTTTTGCCCCGATTTGGCACTCGCACGACTTTTTGAGAGTCGGGCCGATTTCTTGCTCAATCGCAGGTCAATCGTGAGTCTCGCATCGTGCAGTGTACATGAGGTAACGACAAGCGATTTTGCCTCACGATTGTGCAATCGCAGGGTCGCAAGAAAATCAAAACGGTTTGAAATTCTGGTCGTGGCTCGTGCGTAAATCGCACAGTTAAAGCAGTGCTACGACCCGATTTGACACTTCACATGCACAAATCAATAGAGCCGTGCGATTCGCTGTTGAGCGCGACCTCATCTCCACCTCAGGTGCGCATGTTCCCTCCTCTGCAGACCGGGGAAACATGCCTGTCGCGTCGTACGGTGGAAACATTTCGCTCGCATCCGACTGTCGGCTCGTGTAGTGTGAGGACGTGAGTCGTGAGCTGTGAACTTTTAAACAGTGAAATTCCATCGTGCAGTGTGAGCAGAAGCTTAAGACCCACGAGTGAAAATATCGCACAGTGTATGCCCGGCTTTAATCTAGTCTGTTAAAATAGTATGGCCCGTGTATACCAGGCGCTACCAACGCGACCCAGGTAGCTGGGGTGGTTGAAGAAGTTTTGCCATGAATTCGCTTTATTCGCTCTGAATGAGGTAGGGCCTATTGACATGTTTGATTCAGCTAATCACAAAACACCTCTGTCTTGACAGCCTGGGGCACTCGTCGATATGAACGTTCCAATTGTCAGAACGCTATAAAGGACTTTTTTTTTTAGGAAAAGCACAAAAGCACAACAATACCTCTTAATGTATGTCCTCTACAAGTCTTCTGTTGTCCAGTCTTGCACTTTAAATGTCTGTATGAGCACTGTCTATGTCCATACTGTCTTAAGTCCATGTATAAGTACTGTCTATGTCTATACTGTCTATGTCCTTACCTAGATTAGTCTATGTCTGTATGGGAAAGCAAGAAATGTAATTTCAAATTCTTTGTATGACCAGTGCATGTAAAGAAATTGACAAATAAAACCTACTACTACTACTACTACTAATTGGTTTTCGCCAAACTGTGTCATAGCGAATTTGCTTAAGATTAGCTTGAGTTTAATCGTCAAAATTCGCTCTGGTCGCTCAAGAAGCTTCGCTCCTGGCGAATTCGCTCTGGTAGCTTTATTTGGCTTCCCTCCATAGAGAAATAATGACTTCCATCGCTCTGGTCGCGCAGTTCTCGCTTGGTGTACACAGAGCTTATGGGTCAAATTGCTAAAGAGGTTATGCATGACAATTGTCGACAGTTAAAGAAAAAAATTACCTGCCCGCTGAATTAGCTTTTACCTGACGTTTGATGAGGCACCTTTTAACCCATTTTGTCCTAAGCCCTTTTTGGGAAAGGGTGCCCTCTGCCTATTAAATCCTAAATACCTCAGCCTCCGAAGCACATACAGACATGAAATAGGTTACATTTAAAATCTAGAACCTTCATTTTGCACTAGTATAGTGTTCATTCAGCTTTATTATATGGTTGTGACGTCATCGGTCGAATGCTCCATTCATTTCAACGGGGCTCCCCAACGTTCGCACGTCTGTTATTTTTCGATAACGGACGGGTTGGTCTATAACAGACCGCTGTCAATGGCAACAAGACTTTTCACTGCTAAAGCGACTTTTCAACAAGACTCTAATCAGCTGCTGTGATAGACAACACTGGCCAGGCTACCTAGCTGTTGCCTAGCGGTGTTCCACAACGGCACTGTTTTGTTTTGCGCAGCAACAATCTTAACATTAAATAGGCCATGTGTGAATCATTTAAGTATATCCATATAATAAGCGGGTTAACTTTCGGCGAGTCGGTCGCTTTGTGGAATATCAGCACTTCAGAGAGAACAAGACCCCTCCGCTCCGCGTCGGGGTCTAAAGATTCTCTCTGTCGTGCTGCTATTCCACGGTAGCGACCTTCTCGCCGAACGTTAACCCTTACGTAACATACCCACATTTTAATAAAACAGCTCAAATCTCATGAACTTGAATGCAGTGTATGTGTCTCCAGGACACAATGGGTTAATCCCACCTCTTGAAGCTCTTATCCAGTGAATCTTTGCCAAACCAAGGTTGACCTACAACCTCAGTGCAACAGCTAGCAGGCCGATGGAAATGGTCCTCAAAGAAAAACCACATCATCTTCCAAAATGTCAAGATCATCCTTGGGCAAAAACTACACAGAGCCAACCTATGCTATGTCTAGTGTATACATCCGCCACATTTAGCGTAAAATATTACCGCATAGGAATGATACACGGTGCCCTTTACTGTATGTCATGTTGAGATCAGCATGCAAGAAACCAATTAAAGAGGTGGGTGCTCTCCGCAGCAAGGCGGGAATAAAACATATATCACGTGTGTGTGTGTGTGTGTGTGTCTCTGACAACCCTGCAGAAGACGGATTCATCGCAAAGCATGCTGGGTAATGATGGAACACCCAGACCATTACTCAGACGCTAGCCATGAGGCTTCTTCTTTCTTTCTTTCTTTCTCTAAAAATACTCAACAGAGAGACAGAGAGACTAAAGTCGCCAGAGAAGCGTCAGCTTAGTCTTGATCCTCTGTCCCCTGTCACAAATCACTCAACCACAGAGCTTATATATGGTAGGCCTGCATACATTTATGTACATACCTCGAAAAGCTTGGATTTACATGTAGGCGTACTGTATAGGCCTAGGTCACACACACACACAATGACACACAGCTACCCACATATAGCCTACGGTATGCAGACATGTTCTGTGCATATGCACATGCATTCTGTACATGTGCAACATGCACACACACACACACACACACACACACACACACACACACACACACACACACACACACACACACGCACGCGCACACACACACACACACACACACACACACACACACACACACACACACACAAAGATGAAACATGCTAAATGTATATTTGTCCTAATCCAGGCATTTGGCAAGCCAAAAGAAAAGCTGATTTGAATACACCAAACCTCAAAATAGTACAAAAGAAAACAATCTTCCAAAGTAGCCTATACCTCAGGGCTACCATCTTTCTCCTTGTTAAAACCCAAAGGAGACTGCTTTATTGACCAGACTCAGGTCAAACAGGTAGCAGCTGTATCCTTCGACCTACGCTGCCATCCTTCTCTGTGCAAATGTGCATATTGTTTACTGACTCAAGGTGACTTGGGGTGGGGGGGATGTGGGAGATTGGGGTGAATTTGCACAAAAACAAGACAAGACAAGAATACACAGACACGAGATGAAGCGAGAGCATTAATGCATCCCGTAACCTCTTAGACTGACACACACACCTGCACTCTCATGTAGGCTCTAGGCTACACACAGACATAGACACACATGCGCACACAACACAGATGAGCAGACGCACGCACGTGTGCGCACAAACACACACACATGCGCACGCACAGTCACGCGCGCGCGCACGCACGCACGCACGCACGCACGCACACATACACACACACACACACACACACACACACACACACACACACACACACACACACACACACACACAAAGACAGACTCACTAACACACACATACACATAGAAGGCATAAACATGCACACACAAGAACACACTAAAAAACATGTACGCATACAAACTCACTGACGCACAGATACACACATTAGCACACGATCTTCAACAAAGACAACATTTTCACTTAACAAACATAAGTAAGTATCGGAATAGATAGCACACCAGTTGAAAATATAGGACGTAGACACGTTAATTTCCCCCGGTCCGATAATGATGAATTATTCAGAAGAGCTCTCCCCTCCTCTCGGGAATTGATAAACATCGCAGCAAGTAATTGCCTTTGCGCGCGCTCACACGTGCGCGCAAAACCACGCACGCACAATGCACAAACACAAACACTCACAACACACACACACACACACACACACACACACACACACACACACACACACACACACACACGTGTGGTGTTGCATGGACGATAGTTATGGCACACTCAGTATGTCGGTCAGCATTGAGATTAATAATTGAACCCTGATTTTGTTTTGCTGGCGATAACGCACCAATCGTCGTTGACTAACCTATCCCTCGTAGACTAATGTCTCGTAACAGAAATTACGCACAGTGAAGTTGAAAGGAAGATACACCAGTCTGTGCGCAGTCGTGGTGTGGGTGGCTTATCCGCATGTGCTGGACAGCTCCAACACAAACAATTTCCTATTGACAGCAACTGGTTCAACTCATCATTCCTCGTCATCCTTTATCAGTTCCGTGCTCAAATAGATTTTGTTCAATAATAGTTCTTTGGCAGTTTTCCCAGTAAACAGTTGCACAAATCTATTTAAATCAAAAGTATCAATGGGCACCTGGCCGTGGTCCTGAAAAGGCTAAGTTTGAAATCGCATGGTTTCAGAGTGCAACTTTACACTACACCGGGTTTAATGAGCCTACGATATACACTTAATCTCTCACATATAGTTGGACATTTTACCTTGAAAGCAATGTCGTAGAACTCGCTGCTATTGCTGAAGGCAGGGCGGCTGGGGTGGACCACTCCGCCCGCCTGGACCACGGGCACAAGGGCTTTCCCGCTTCGGCCGCCCTCTTTGCCGTTTGGGGTTCCGGTGCTTGGGCTGGCGGTGCCAGTTTTGTTCTTGTGTGCCTTCTTCCGTGACATTTCTTCGGAAATGTGCTTGTCCTCTCGATGGAAAAAGACTGTTTGTAGATACTTCCGCAAAAAAACTTCGGCTACGCGTGTTATCCCAGTTATGAAGCGAATAGTAGGCAAAGAGGGAATGTGCTCACCGCCTAACTCTACAGCTCCGTTCACTCACCTGCCCTTTGGCGACATGTCAGCTAATGGTGTTGTGCTGACACTCTGACAGAAAACACGTTCCGCTCGTCTTCAGCAACCTTTCCTTATCAGTACACTGATAGATGTCTTCTCTCAACACTTGATTCGCAACTGCTATTATTATTAGGCAAGGGCAGCGAGGATGCTAACTGGTCGGTTGGCGGAACCACTTGTCTGCTGATGGCTGGGTGGGCTTTCAAGATCCTTCACAGAGCAATACCTGCAGCAGCGCTCCACGATACAGAATCGCTACGAGTGCTAGAGGTGTGTGGAAACGTAAAAGAGAAATGTCACCATATGGTGGGCGCGCGCTTCACGTAAATAAACAAACAGGCACATGGTGAAAGATAGATAGATAGATAGATAGATAGATAGATAGATAGATAGATAGATAGATAGATAGATAGATATGTTATTGTTGACACATGCTGTACTATGAATATAGGAAGCCTACCATATCATAACGTTACATTAGGTAGCCTAACATATTATCATTACATGTCAGTAACTATGGATGATTGTGCATTGCAAAGTAGGCTGATCTCTTGGCGATCCAGATATGTCTGTGCCCGTGTGGGAACATTTCAGAACAAGCGCTCTTTTATTTTTCAAGCACCTTGCGTAACTCCAAGAGCGTCTATGTGCTTCACTTCACTTCACTTCACTTCACTTCACACAGACGAGCATGACTTACATGACACAGAGGGTTATTTTAAACCGCGTTGTTTCAGCAGCTTTCTGTCACACTGGATGATTTTAACTTGTACTCAAACTCTGTAAAGGGTATAGCTATGTAGTTGTCAGTGTCACACTAATAAATATTCTATAATTTTACATGAAAGAGGAGAAATAATAGAATTGATAAATTGGGATTTAATTTGGAAATCCCGTGGTTGTGTTCACGATTCAACATCGAAACCTGAACAAATAAATATTTTTTTTTATTTTTTCTATTTTAACAGCCCGTTAAAGCCTATCTGCCGAAAGAACGACCAGTTTAAACAGATGGTGCTTTCCAGGGCTGGACGGGGGCAAAAAACAAACAAAAAAAAACAGCCGGGCATTTTCGATTTAAACTGGCCCCTCACACATGCATTCACATCACAGCATATCCTGCTTGACTCAGAAGGCTACACTGTTACTCTGAAGGTGGACTAATGGGCTGCTCCCTCAAAACTGTGGGCCCGTCTCTAAGAAAACAAACTAACAAAAACCAGCAGTGTTGGTTCCTGGGGCTGTGAGCCCACTTAGGGAAATGCCCTGTATGCCAGATTACCTGTCCAGCCCTGGTGCTTTCCATGGTGCTGATTGTGGTGACAAACGCATGGAGGCGGCCGCTGGGCAGGGCTGGGCTGGCCATTTGGCATAACGGGCATTTCCCGGTGGGCCCCGCACCCTCGTGGGGCCCAATTTTCTGAAAGGTGGAACTTTTTTTAGAAATAAACAAATTCTGAAAATAGGGGCCCACAAGGGAGCGATGAGTCAGTTAATTATGAGGGGCCCCTTTAAGACAAAAGTGCCCGGGCCCTATTTCTCCCCCAGCCCAGCCTTGCTTCTGAGTGACCGTTGCCAGGAAGTACAGTGTGGTGGCTCTGTACTGCACTGCAGGTTACCTCCTGTTCTGTCTTTGGGCTTTACCTGTTATCCAGGAAATCCACCACCTGCTACCCAGCCTGGTCATTCACAGGGCAAGGCTGTAAAGTCCGGGACAATGAAATTCCAGGGTGTTTCGTCCGGAGGCGGTATTACGTGCCTACGTCACAATAGCGCTGCGCGTCCTTGTTGCCGACAACATTTGATTCGTTGCCATGACAACCGTCCCTACCGTCCCTAATCTTAACCCTAAACCTAACCTCAACCCTAACCTTAACCCTAAATCGCTTGTTTGAAATGGCCTGAAATTAGTGAGTCCTAGTGCAGTGCCCACTGCAGTTCGGCAACGAGGACGCGCATCACAAGTGACGTAGGCACGTCCGGACGAAATACCCTAGTTTTTGTAAGTCACTCTAAGGTCCATTGAGCAAGCATCCTGTTGACCAATTGAACCAACGCTACTACCTGTTTTGTGGCTCATTCAATTTGACATGTTGTAGATCAGGGCTATTCAATTGGCGGCCCGAGTGCAACATGCGGCCCAGATGCAGTCCATATGCAGCCCAAGTGTGGCCCCTAACCGTAGCAGTATACATTGAAGTCTTGATACTGTACAACACCTGATTTTCTTGTAAATCTCCTGCTTGCCTTGTACATTCACATTCAATATGGTTAGGGTTTAGGTTAGAGGAACAAAATTGTTTGTAGACTACTGATTTGAAGTGTCATTTCTGTGTTAGTGATGGCTGAAAATGTGAGGCCCGACTTACGTAAGTTCTTGGTTTCAAAATGTGGCACAGATGAAATTCTAATTGAATAGCCCTGTTGTATATTTTCTGGGGGAACTTTGGTCTAACTTTCTGGGTTAGAAAGTTGATTTTAGAGTATTGCAGTTTCAAATCTCTAAAGTACCAGAATGAACAATGTGGATGATCTCCATGACAGAAGTGCTTTGGGCTTTAAGCTCTGTGTTGTTCCAGTGCTTAGTCATCATGAACTAAAGCAGGGATTCTTAACCATAGGGCCGCGGACCACAGTTGGGCCATGCTCACAACCTCCTGGGCCGCAGACAACTCTCAATTTGGCACCAGTGGGCCTCGTGGGCCGTGGGACGCTTGTTATCAAATACTAGTGTGCGTCTTTCCCCTCAAACGCAACTCTGTCATAACGCAATGACCACACCCCGCTGTTTTTGTGCTTTTAAAAAAAAAAAACTTTAGTTACTTAAGTATCTGTTTGATGTAGGCCTAATGTAACTTGAATGAAATTGCAGTAACATATGATGTTAGTGGAGTTTGACTGTAGGTGATTTGCAGGGGTGGAAAGTAACTCATCCCATTTACTCAGGTATTGTGATTGAGTAGCTTTTTATGTAATTTGAAGTAGTTTTTAACATTTAGATTTTTACACGTACATGTATATGGCATGCAAAATAATAAAATAATCTGAAAAGAATGAAAGATAAATGAAAGATTGTGCAGGATTGCACACAGCAACAGTATCTCACTTGTCTCCCTATCTTGGATCAATGCGTTGGATGATGGCTGCTGCCAAGCAAGAAAAGAGGTTATGGAGGACGATATCCAAGAAAAAGAAACATTGAATTCTCGAGAGGAAAGCTAATTAAAAGTAACTAAGTACTTTCACTCAAATTACATTTTAATTGAAGCACTCTTTACTGTTACTCAAGCAGATTGTTAGATATAGGCACTTTTCTTGAGTAGGACTTAGGCAAAAGCCAGAGTATCTTCTGCACTCTCTCTACCTCTGGGGATTTGTATATCTCGTGTTGTCTGGGACTCAATGCCATGTGTTATGGTCTTTTGAATTGCAATAGGCCTTGAGTCAAGTGATATCCAGGGTCTGTCTGTTTAATGACCCTTTCTCCTTCTGTGATTGCAGGACATTGTCTACACAGAAATAAATGCCAACATCAATGGCACTGTCGAACGGGCTGACTAAAAAGCCTCTCCATTCAAAGCTGATTAGCAACTCCTCCCTTTGGTCAATATTGTTTTCCTCAAACTACAGGCTTTTTGTTTGCATTCTGCACACACACACACACACACACACACACACACACACACACACACACACACACACACACACACACACACACACACACACACACACACACACACACACACACACACACACACACACACACACACACACACACACACACACAGAATGAGTGGTTACATTCCTGCAAAGTGCTATGCATCTCAATTCAGGCAGTATCCTTGGCATGTACTGAATAAGACTTTGCATAGCGGTCAGTCTACCATCATCAATACAAGATCTTGTTGAAAAATGAACACAACACTGGGTGGAAATACATATATTTCCCTGAGGTCCCTGACCCGCTTGTCATCCCTCGTTCCAGGATACGGACCTTTGGTGACAGAGCCTTCTGTGTTGCTGCCCCCACCATTTGGAACAGTCTACCTCTCCATGTCCGTCAAGCCCCCACACTGGCTACGTTCAAAAAGCACCTAAAATCACACTTATTCACTGAGGCCTATGGTCCTTAACCACCCTGCCCCAACCCCACCTCTATCCCCCTCCTCTCCTCTCTCTTTATTCCCCTGCCCATTGTCCTTCTGTAAAGCGACCTTGGGTTACTTGAAAGGCGCTATATAAAACAAAGTTATTATTTTTGTAAACACAGATTGAAACAATGCCACAGTAAAAGTGTGCCCTAACCGGCCCTGCTGTGGCTGAAGCGGTAGGGCACCGGACAGCTACACCGGCGACCCAGGTTCAATTCCGAGCCCTTTGCCAGTCCTTCTCCATCTCTCCCTCTCCCCAATAGAGCTCGAAAGTGACGTCACTTCCCCCAATCTCATGGGACCTCAACGGCGTTTTTAGCCGAAAATCGTAGCATGTAATCCAATGGCGGTATTAAAATGATATTTCCATCCCCTTCGAGTTGTGCCACGAGCTCCATATATGTTGTTTCTGATATTTTTGCTTAATTTTTCGTACAAACCCCCAAACTTTTTCAAAAGCTGTGTTTCTTCACATTTTTCATGCCGACGGCCTCGGAACAAAACATTGATACTTCTGCATGAATAATCTTTATCTAGCCTCTTAAACAGCATATTTGTAGCCCAGCGCATATCATGACTAAGATCAGAAGATATTTACTCGCTACCATGTAGTTAGAAGGTCAGCTTAGGTCCCGTGAAACGCGGAACTAAGGGGCGGGACTTTCGAGCTCTATTGCTTCCTGTCTGTCCACAAATACCCATAAGGCCAAAAACATCTTATTAAAATTGTGCTGTAACCAGAGATAAGTAGGCCTATGTTTAAACAAGATGTCAGAGTGTCTGACCATATTTGAGTTATTTTTTTTTTTTTTTGCCTAGCAGTGTGATTCCTTTAAGTTGTAAGATGGGAAATGTTTTTCTCAACCTCTAATAGCAGATGAAGCAGGAATGAAAGTGCATGAACTCTGCATGGGCCAGATGAATTAGTAGGTCCTTGCATCTTCCTGGCAAATGCAACGACCAGGTAATGTTACCTTTAGAGAAGACACGATGAGGTTAAACCAGCTGTGCTGAGGAAGGGGCACAACAATTGTAACATTAATGTCAGTGCTAGGAATATCTAAATAATCAAACTCAGTTTTTCACTACAAATGTACATGGGGATTAATGCACCTGGAGTTCAGAATAACAACATACAGAGAGAAAGATGAACAGACAGACAGATAGATAGACAGACAGACAGACATACAGAATAACAGTCATACAGACAAGCAGACAATTATGTGGTACCACTGCATGTTTGCATGTTGTACCAGAGGCTGTTAACCTCTATCAGAAGTGGCCACAAGAGGGCGATAAAGACCAATGCTTTTCAGTCGTCCTACCTCTCATTTGAGAGCAGTGAGAGATTACCTCTTCCTTTATCTTTGGTTGGTGCTGAAACGTTGGTGTCCTCAGATGACAGGCTTCATCAGCTGTACAGTATGTTTAAAGGTGCACTGTGTAGGATGGTGGCCAGAGTGAGTATTGCAACTATGCAGCTCAATGAAACTGTGCTGTCTACTGCCATATTTGTATGTATTTGTACAAGTATGACAAAAAGTACTGTACGTTTTGCAGCTAAAAATGTCTATTTCTGGAAATTCAAAATGGCAGACAATGGACAAGATCTGCCTTTTTACATGTATGAAAAGTTAAATTTTCCCAGTCTAAATTAGTCAAGTCAAGTCAAGTAGGTTTTATTGTCAAATTCTTTACATGCACTGGTCATACAAAGAATTTGAAATTACATTTCTTGCTTTCCCATGCAGACATAGACTAATCTAGGTAAGGACATAGACAGTATAGACATAGACAGTACTTATACATGGACATAAGACAGTATGGACATAGACAGTGATCATACAGACATTTAAAGTGCAAGACTGGACAACAGAAGACTTGTAGAGAACATACATTAAGAGGAGGTAGTTGTTGTGCTTTTTCTAGAAGTCCTTTATAGCATTCTGACATAGTAATAGTAGCATTTTGAAGAAAAATAAATATTAAAATAG
This sequence comes from Engraulis encrasicolus, assembly GCF_034702125.1. Lineage (NCBI taxonomy): Eukaryota > Metazoa > Chordata > Actinopteri > Clupeiformes > Engraulidae > Engraulis > Engraulis encrasicolus. The sequence continues at coordinate 47,413,314 of NC_085858.1, read as the reverse complement.
GTCTATCAAGTACACCAGCAGCAGTGTGTGTGTGTGTGTGTGTGTGTGTGTGTGTGTGTGTGTGTGTGTGTGTGTGTGTGTGTGTGTGTGTGTGTGTGTGTGTGTGTGTGTGTGTGTGTGTGTGTGTGTGTTTAGTGCAGGTAGAAGGTGCGGTGTGCGTCTGTGTGTGTGTGTGTGTGTGTGTGTGTGTGTGTGTGTGTGTGTGTGTGTGTGTGAGTGTGTGTGTGTGTGTGTGTTGTGTGTCAGTGTGTGTATGTTTGGGTTTAGTGTAGTGTGCTTGTATGTGTGTGTGTGTGTGTGTGTGTGTGTGTGTGTGTGTGTGTGTGTGTGTGTGTGTGTGTGTGTGTGTGTGTGTGTGTGTGTGTGTGTGTGTGTGTGTGTGTGTGCGCATGTTTTGAGTTAGTGCAGGTTGAAAGTTCAGTCACAAATATAGTAGTGCAGGTGGAATGTTCAGTCGCAGATATGGTGGTGGGGATGATGGGGGGGTGTTGTCAGTGGCCTTGCTGGCTAGAGGCTGACAGTGGAAGGAGAGTGGGTTGAGTGTTCAGTATCTTGATTACTTGGTGCATTGAGCTGCGTGCAAGCCTGGTGGTACGGGAACGGAGGCGCCTGTACCTCTTTCCAGAGGGCAGGAGGCTGAACAGTTTGTGTTAATACTTAGAATAGGACGGTGGTGGTAAGTATTCATGAAAAGGCTAACATTTATGAATGGGCAGCATGGATTCTGGAAATAAAGTACTAAAAATATTACACAGTGCACCTTTAACTATATTCAGTCCACATGTTTTCTTTTCCTGTAAGTTCCGTACATGGGAAGCCCTTTGCACCTCGACTCCCACACTAATTGGTAAGACCTGCCCTTCGTCCCTGCCTATGTGTTTTAACCTCATTCTTTGGTACATAGAATGAATAGGTCTTATGTATTTCTTTGGGGCCAATACAATACATATAATATAGAAATCCAGCCAGAAGTTTCAGAGGACTAACGAAGAGAGATAATGTTAGCTTCTGCAAGATCCTGGCAAAAACGTTACATTACATTACATTACATTACACTTTGTCCGAAGCAAATCACAGTTATTTAAAGGCAATTGGTTACAGACCCTGGAACAATGTGGGGTTAACTTGGATGCCTTGTTCAAGGTCACTTCAGTCATGGGTAGAGGTGTAGGGGGAGGTAGGCCTAATGGTGGGACCCTGCAACCCTCTGATCTTAAGGTGATACTGTCCCATTTTTGGAAATAAGCTCATATGACCTCCCCTTGAGTTAAATTATTGAGTTTTACCTTTCTCCTGTACTTTCAACCATTCCCTGAGGTAGACTAGAGGCATTTCCAGAAAAAGGCCCTTTATAAGGGTGTTAGAAGCATTTTTTAGTAAAAGTTGGGAACCTAGTTTTCTAAGATAATTAAAGTACCCCGAATTCAGCTAGCCTGGTTCCCAAGCTGAATTTTGAGTTTTTGACCATGAAATGAGCAAAAAACAAAATGGCCGCCGAAATTCTTGATTTTGGGCAGAATGCGTTAGAAAGTACCACTTCTCCATGGAAATAAATGTGCAATGCTCACATGTTTGCATTCAACATGTATTCCTACACTTACACAAAGGCAAAATGTCATGGCAACAAGATAAAAATAACTATAATTATGCCTTTTTAATAATGTGATATCCTCGTAAACTGGCATTCAATAGCAATAGTCTCTGTAAAAGCACATCATCATACACATTTGTCATTCAATAAGATTTGGAAAGAAGAAGAGAGAGAGAAAGAAGATAGTATTATCTAAATTAAAGACTAAATATTAGGACATGAATGTCCATCTCTATGGGAGCACACTCTCAGCTGTACGATTAGCTGAAGACCTTTGCAATCACGCCAAAGGTCCAATCAACTGTGTCGTGGGCGGGATGTCCACTTTGTCAAAACCGAACGGTTGCGTGTGAATAAGCCACTTTGATGCCAAACCTCTCTTCGAATCACGTTTGCTGCTTTTCACGCTTCTGCCGCCTCCTCTCCCATACAAAGTCAGTTACTTCTGCATCTTTCCACACGTTGAACGCCGGCGCTGTGTTCGCACGGTAAGGGGTCTTACACACCAGGGCGGTAAAGTGTCGCAGAACGGACACGTTTTTTACCGGCTTTAGCTGTGGGGGAGGTGGGGGAGGTGGGGGAGGTGGGGGAGGGGGGGTTAACAGGACTGGCCGCGCACGCCGACGCTGTCAGTGTGAAAGGCAGAGAAAAACACACCGGCCAAAACTAAGCAGAAAGACTGCGTTCGTCCCGCGACCGTTCCGTTCCGCCTTGGTATGTTTTGGCCCTAAGGATAGCATTCCATCACCCTACAGACAATCAGTGGTCCTGCCCAGAACCCTATGTTCCCCTGGCAACGTGGTCACATCTAGCCGGTAGAGCCGGACAAAGGTGGCGGGGTTGGCCCATCCAGACGCTCTGCACACCTCTGAAACTGCTGCACCCTTGAAGAGAGGACAAGATGTAGAGACTGCGTTGGTAAAGTAAGCCCTAATCTGAGCCGGGGGTTGGTGACCCTTGGACTCGTATGCCAGGGCAATGATTTGAACCAACTATTTGGAGACCTCTATTTCAAAACTCTGAGCCCTGTAGAGGGCTTGATGAAGCACACAAACAGCTGCTCAGTGTTCCTAAAAGAGTGAGTCCTGTTCATGTAGATGCGTAAAGCGTGCACAGGGCACAAGTTGTGTTGTCACCTCTCTTCCACGGATCTGAAAGGTGGTGTGCAAAAGCAGTTTGGAGGGGCGCCTCTTGGAGGGGCTCAAAAGGGGCCCCACACATAGCCTCCTGTACTAGAGAGATATCCCAGGGGGTAATCGTCTGACGTAGCACGGGGCGCAAGTATCTAGTGGATGGGCACTCAGAGTGTTGGAAGTCTTGTAGAAAGGACAACAGCGTCGGTACTGAACACTGAAAAGTTGTCTTGTCGCGTTGGTCACACTAGCATTCGAAGACAGACCACTTCAGTTTCATACAGTGTCCCAGTAGATTAGGCCCTCGCCCCTTGAATTGTCCTGATAACGTTATCCAGAAAACCGGTTAGGTTCAAATGTTCCCTTGCCAGACCCATAGGGGCAGGTGGCCCCTGGGCTGGGGCATGTCCTCCTCCTGGTCCGGATCCAGACTCAAACCTACGGGCGAGGGGAAAGTAGCAGGAGGGGGCGAAGCCCCTACGCTCTCAGCTGAGGCCCCTGAGCCCCGTGGGCTAAGGGGGGACAAACCCTGAGAAATCTCGCCTCCTTAGAGGAGGGGAAGAAGGGAGGCGTCAGGCGAAGGCGCTCGTGGTGCATTATGCAGGACTTTTGGAGTCTACTTTCATGCAAAGTGCAGTGGCCTGCGGTTGCCCAAGGGGCTCCGAGGCAGCTGCTCGAGCTGGGGAAGCCACATCAGCCACTAGGGTGGTGGTCAGTCCCTGCTGTATGAGATTCTCTGTGGTGGCAGGGAGTTGGGATAAAGAGTCCGTAGGCGGAAGATCGGAGAGCTTTGCCAGAGGGGAGTCAGAGTCTGACTCCACTGAAATGCGTTGCCAGCAGTCGACCGTAGTCAAGAGAACAAAGGGACAGAGCGGGCTAGAACTAGTCCTAGAACTAGAAGCTCTCGTAACTCGTGTCGTTCAGGGTACTCGTGAACTCAGTCAGGAGACGTGAGTCCAAGGAACCGGGTACGCACAAATGTGTGTAAAGAACTTTTACTTCGTATCGTCTCTAATCTGCCGTGAGTAGATTCTGTCATTGTGAAGTTTCTTGCTGCCATGGAGGACACTGTACATTCCAAATGTTTGATCTGCAATGTGTGATCTCAGGTTAAAACAGAATGTCCACCTACACAAAGATGAGGCTGCCTTGGTGATCACAATGATGCTCTTTTATTGCCTGTGACATTAACCCCCTTCATAGCCTGGTCAGAATCCACCTGGCTAAACTTGTGAGCTGATCTCTTGACCACAAAGTGGCCTTTTTGGAATTCAGACCCCATTGTGCATAATTAAGGTGGTCATACCGCTTAAAGTAGGGCAACATCAGGCTGAAAGATTGAAAATGAAGATCCCAGGTAGCTTCACAATAGCCTTGGTCTCATTACCGCGCTTCAGCGGCCCGGGGCCGCCCGGGGCTCAGGAGAGTGGCCGGCTCGGAGCTGCCGGCCCCGGGCCATTTTTTGCCTGATCGGACTCATAGCCGACCCCAGGCACATTCAGGTACACGCCTTGTTTGTGAAACGTCAGTCGCACAGCCCACTTTCGCCCCAAATCACAGAAGGACAACAACAGAACAACGACAAAGAAGGAGAAGAAAATTGAGCAAACTCTGCTGGAGCAGGTCGCCGTTTGGCTCGTAGCCTACGGACAAAGACGACAAGAACTGCAAAGAAAATGGCTTGCCTTTCAAGAACAGTTTTATTAGCCTACATGGCAAAGTTGTCGATTCAGAAGCTGTATGGGACGCAGCGCATGTTAAGAAGACAAAGACGCATGAAAAACAAGTTTTTCCATGAAAAGAGCTAACTTAGAAAGAACTGGTCTTGTGTTGGGGACGTACAAATGTAGCCTATTTAGACCGTCGGTTTAATTCGAGGGAACAAAGAACACAGCGACAAAACAGATTTCCTCTCTATCCGGCTGGAGAATAACGCCATTGTTTACTTGAAGTAGCGGCCGCTTAAGGTTAAATAACTGTGGATTGAAAGAACATAAAAACGTTCCGTAAAAAACTGTAAAAAGCTAAGAATCTCAGCTTTCGAACAAGCCCTAACACATGTCTGTAGGTCTAGGTTAAGGAGATCGCTGGCTGTTAGGAAAAAAATGACGAGATAAAAAAAATAATTGGAAAGCGCTATTTTTTCACTTGCAACAGCGGCCGCTTACAGTTTAATAACTTTTGAATGAAAGAACATAAAAACGTTCCGTAAAAAACTGTAAAAAGCTAAGAATCTCAGCTTTCGAACAAGCCCTAACACATGTCTGTAGGAGAAGGAGATCGCTGG
>NC_085858.1:47397866-47403203 GCF_034702125.1 Engraulis encrasicolus | reverse complement strand
TATTCAAAATTTTTGTATCGGTGCATCCCTAGTTTCATTGTATGTTCCACTAATATGTATGTTCCACTAATATGTATAATATATAAATGCGTACCTGTTTTGTATGTACAGTAGGTGTTGCATGTGTGGAGACTTCCACACCATAAATTTGATCATTTTATGCTATCGGTTTTGTACACGTAACATAATGTTTTACTAATAAAATACCTATATGTGCAATATTGGTGTTTGCGTGTGTGATTTGTAATTATGGAGAATGGTGGGGTATTGGTCTAAGTAACTATTTTTTACTTAGTTTATGTTATTCACATATCAGCTCGATCATACAGGCCCGTTACTCTAGGTAGCATCATTACTGTCTTAGCTTGCTGTGATTACTGTAACATACTACACTATACAATATAGGGCTATCTATGGTGTTAGCACTGTATAGTGCTGCGTAATAGCTACCATACTTTAAGGTGACCTGGATGTTTTGACAGGCGCCATGTAAATAAATGAAATGTATTATCGTTGTTATTTATACTTCAGACACATTATTGAAATGTACAGTACAGCCTGTGTATCCTATACTGTGATTGAGGATTCGAGAGAATTCCAAACCAAGAATCTGTGTGCATGTAACTTAGACCCACAATGGTGTGATGTATGCAAGACCAGGTTTGCCACCCATCTGGCAAAAAAAAACACTTGACCAACAGTAGGCCTGTAAGTTAGTTACATTGGTGATATGTGGTGCACTAGTGAGAGTTGCATAATGGATTGAGCAACACATGTTCAAGCTCCTCATAGTTCACTTGTCCCATCTCTCCAATTACTTTGCTGTTAACCTGGTTTTGTCCTGGCAAGAAAGGCATACAAAAGTTAAAAAATGTATACGTATAAACATGAAGTGGCTGCTCAGTTGAATTAAATGAAATTGAATGTCATTACTTCTAACTGAAGGCAAAGCTCTGTCATCTATCAGTCAAAATATAGGTTATCTCAGGGGAGCAATGTAGTGGTACCTAGGACTCCTTTGTCCTCTTATGTGTAATATTGGCTAATATTTCTGTGAAGTAATAGGAATTATTTGCAATACAATGAACCACCTTAGGCAATCTATGCTTATGCGGTCATGTAAACCACAAGTCTTCTTAAAACGTGTTCTAGTCTTGAATGTGTGTTGTAAAACTAGTGTCCTTGTAAGCCACCTGTCTTCTTAAAACGTGTTCTAGTCTTGAATGTGTGTTGTAAAACTAGTGTCCTTGTAAGCCACATGTCTTCTTAAAACGTGTTCTAGTCTTGAATGTGTGTTGTAAAACTAGTGTCCTTGTAAGCCACATGTCTTCTTAAAACGTGTTCTAGTCTTCGTTGTGTATTGTGAAACTAGTGTCCTTGTAAGCCACAAGTCTTCTTAAAACATGTTCTAGTATTGATTGTGTGTTGTAAAACTAGTGTCCTTGTATACTACAATGACCTTGTAAACACCATTATAACAAGTCTCCGCAAACCACCAAAAACTCAGAAATACGTTTTTTTTGTAATTTAAGAAAAACATGAAGTTTGAAGTCGGATGTATGTTAGTTAAAAAAAAACAAAATTTTTGATATGTTTTTTGTAGCTCTAGCACCATGGGAAATGGGTGTCCCTGTAACCCTGTCCCCAGTCAGGTTTGCAGAATTTTGAAGAAATTGTCCTCCTAACCCTATAGACCTGTGTGTGTGTGTGTGTGTGTGTGTGTGCGTGCGTGCGTGCGTGCATGCATGTGTGTGTGTGAGAGTGAGAGAGAGAGAAAGAGAAAAAGAGAGAGAGAGGGGAGAAATAGAGAGAAAGAGAAAAGGAGCAAGGGAGTGAGAAACTGGTTCTAAAAAAAAACATTTAATGGCGTTTTCCATGTAAAGAGTGGTCCCATGCCAGGGGCCTAATCACTGGTGAGTGGCCATGGTCTTCTGTTTCCATCCAGAGCTGTAATATCAGCAGGGCTGTAACTGGGGGAGAAATAGGGCTTGGGCACGTTTGGCTTAAATGGGCCCCTCATAATTACCAGCGCAGAACTGACTCAATTTTATTTGATTTTTTTTACATTTATGAAAATAGGGGCCCATGAGGATGCACGGTCCACCGGGAAATGCCCGCTATGCCAGATGGCATAGTCCAGTCTTGTAATATCAGCAGCCTTTCCAAACACACAGAGCACTGCCCCCTAGAAACAATCAAAACAATCGCATTGAAGCATATCATGTTATTGTTGGACGTACTGTACTCGATTCTCCATCAAAGTTTCACATTATCTGGTATTCATTTACAAACAAATAAATAAACAACTAAAATCACACACACACGCACGCACGCACGCACGCACGCACGCACGCACGCACGCACGCACGCACGCACGCACGCACGCACGCACGCACGCACGCACGCACGCACGCACGCACACACACACACACACACACACACACACACATCCTTTCAGATGATTTTCAGATGATGGCTGTCCTGTCTTGTCCTTGTATTCCGCTTCCATAAAACCTTCTGGTTCCTCTAACCAAGGGCAGGCAGCCTATGACATGGCCCTCCTCCCCCTTCCCCTCCATCATCCCCCCTTTCCCTCCCCCTCCCCTCATCCCCCCTCCCGCCCCCTCCCCTGCTCCATGGCTGAACTCTGGCCGTGGCCTACAGTACCTCCACCCTGAGGGACAGCAAACAGAAAACAGGCCCAGGCCCAGGACAGGACGGGGCGGTAGGGGACGGGAGGCGACAAGACGGGATGGGATGGGATGGGACTGATCTGGCTGCCTGCATGGCCGGGTCTGGCTCTGGCTCTGGGTCTAGCTGACTGCAATGGGCTCCGTCCCCAAACGCTGTGGTTTTACCCCATACTGTAGTGCAAATGCAGCAGAAGAAGGAGGGATCATACAAGGCTTACAGTCGGGGAAGCTGACAGGGGGTGGGGGTGGTGTGTGTGTGTGTGTGTGTGTGTGTGTGTGTGTGTGTGTGTGTGTGTGTGTGTGTGTGTGTGTGTGTGTGTGTGTGTGTGTGTGTGTGTCTGTGTGTGTGTTGGGGGTGGGGGGGGCACAAAGGGGTCAGCTGTCCCTGTGTTCTGTCGAGATATGCGGCTGCTGACCACTAAAAAAACTGTGAGCCTCTCGTTTGAGCAACTTAAGAAACGTACCATATGAAATATACTGAGCTGAGTTTGCGCAAATACAGGACTGGAGAAAGTGTTTGGGATCACGGCCTGTCTACGGGTTGTTTAATGCAGCCATTTGCTGTTGCTTTGGTTTCAATGCGACGTGGGCCTGTCTCGCAAGGCAACATTGCCATATGAAATTATGTGCTATGGGGATAAACAAGCGCGGTTTAGAGATTCCCAGATAGCAGATAGCGTATTGTGGCTTTGTTTTGGCAGATTTCTGTCAATTTATGGGCAACACCTCTTTTAATGACCGGAAACATATTTTCAAAACATCCCCACCAGTGCATTTCTTATTATTGTACCAAACCAGCCTTAGGCTACTTAACCCATACGAGAGTATGCAATTTCCGAATCAGTAGTCTACCACCGCGGTCGCACAATTCGATGGGCAATCACCCGCGAAAACCGCCACGAAGGTGTGCGCATGCGTGCGCATGCGTGCGGATCACAAAAAGGATCACATCTCGACGGGTCGCTCATATAGACAGGACACCGGGCTCAGGGAGAAGCTCCCCCCGGGCCTCAGTGCAGTGTATGTATTGAGGGGGGAGGGGGGTGGATTGAGGGTGTTGGGGGGGAGGCGGGGGGCGCTTCAGATGACTTTGTCCTGGACCGGGCCAAAGCTGTCAGAGGCCCTGCTTACTGTCCACAGTGCAACTGGGTAGTAAACTGGGGATTAAACTCATGTGTCCCGCTGCTGTGTGGGAGTAACTGAACAAACGAGGGAGCCAATGAATGAACAACATGGCCGAGCACTGAGGAGAGAAGCACTTCAATCCAGGAGAACGCAACCAGGACCACGGGAGCTGCAGGCAGCGGGTTGTACTCTCATAAAAAATGTGTTGTGAAGATGTGTGTGTGTGTGTGTGTGTCTGTCTGTCTGTCTGTCTGCCAAAAAACAGCTGCTAATTTTACCCTAATTAGGCAATGAATCTAATAGACGCTATTAGCACATACTGGTGTGTGTGTGTGTGTGTGTGTGTGTGTGTGTGTGTGTGTGTGTGTGTGTGTGTGTGTGTGTGTGTGTGTGTGTGTGTGTGTGTGTGTGTGTGTGTGTGTGTGTGTGTGTGTGTGTGTGTACAATAAACCCAGCTGACTGCTGTTTATCAGTGTTTAGAACAATCCGTACACTCTCTGATACACACGCACACGCACACACACACACACACACACACACACACACACACACACACACACACACACACACACACACACACACACACACCTGGACATTTTTCAAACAGCTGGACCATCCATCCAGCAATTGCTCTAACCAACCAGATTAGAAGGGCTGCTGTGATCACTTAACACTCTCTTACACACACACAGGCACGCACGCACACGCACGCACGCACACACACACACACACACACACGCACACACACACGCACGCACGCACACACACGCATGCACGCACACACACGCACGCATGCACACACGCACGCACACTTTCTGTCCCCAGAGATTGAGTAGCTGCTAGCTAGCAAGCACTTACAGGAAAGTCACCGGTCAGCAGAGACAGGGCCTGGAGAAGGACCCCAAAAGCACCAAAGCAGAGAGTGTAGGTGAGGAATATTCTCAAGTATTTAAAGGTACACTGTGCAGGAATGGGCCAAAAAATGTACTGCAACTATGCTGCTCATTGAAACTGGGTTGCCTATTGCCAAATTCGATCTTTTCATGAAAGTTTACCAAGTGATAAACTAATATTTTAAAGTATGGCCCAAGTACAATCATTTTTGCAGCTAAAAATGGCTATTTCTGGAAATTCATAATGGCGGACCATGGAGAAGATCCAGATCCAGTCGTAATGAATACTTAGAATTTGATGGTGGTGGTAAGTATTCATGAAAAAGTACATTAGTGTTTGGGTAGCATGAATTCTGGAAATAAACAACTGAAAATCTTACTGTAGTTGTGTACCTTTAACGCCATCTCCTGTATGCATCTTCTGTGTAGCCCCATAATGCATGTCGTACCTCCAATGGCACGCTGTAATAGCAGAGACGGTTTAGGTAGGAGGAGACCTGTCAATGGTGTAAGCGTCCATAGAAATTAATGGTGAAGATTCGTAACGCAAATACGGCGTCTACCCGCACATCTCCCGCCTTTCTTGTAACAAGGGCCAATGTGCCGGCTGAGCTGCGTTGCCATTG
>NC_085858.1:47387866-47392866 GCF_034702125.1 Engraulis encrasicolus | reverse complement strand
CAACAACAAGAGACGAGGACACAAAGGGAGAGACGGAGAAGAACCCTCCGGAGATATCGCTATCTTGTTCAGTTACAAGCGGTATGTATATCCTTGAATAGTGCCAACAAAATCAACAAACACATTAGCAACATTAGCTTAATCAGCTGATGTTACGGGGGTGTGTCCCCCCTGTCAATATTGATCAGCTGGTCATAAAACATGTCACACATCAACACCAAGTACAGTAGAAACACGACAGATGAAGAACCTGAAACTGTTATAGATATTACATATTTTAAAATTTGCATACATGTAGACCTACACACTTCTTATTTTGGTGGCATTGAGTTTGCTTTGTAGCTGTCACTCGAGTCAAGTGGTGAATGGCTGGTCACGATATTCGTTTTATTTCTGTTACAGGCAGATCGTCCACCTATGTATTGTGTGCTGGACGCAAATGTGCCGGTACTACGGCTGTGGTTTGATGGAGAGACCGACACAAAGACCGACTACCGCCTCACACGGGACGCTATGCGCAGCTTGCAAAGGCTGCTTCGTAGACAGCAAGACCACGGCTGGGGGAGCGAACTTGAGGTTCTTGTGTACACCTACTCGTTGGCACATGGCCTGTCCTACCGGGTGGTGTCAAGAGTTTTTAATGTCCCAAAGCCAACTATTTTTCGAATAGTGCACAGGGTGGCAGATGGCATATTTTACAACTTGAAGAAAGCCATCTCATTTCCAGAGAACCTAGCTGCTGTCGGGCAGAAATTTGTGGCTTTGTCTGGGACCCCTGCATTTCATAATGTAGTCGGAGCCATAGATGGCTGCCATATCAGAGTGAAACCACCGGCACAACACCGCCTGGATTACCTAAACTACAAAGGGTTTTACTCGATTAACATGCAGGCCATATGCGATGCAGAGGGAAGATTTCTGGACATTTTTGTCGGCTATCCCGGGTCAGTTCATGACACCCGGGTCATGAAGAATAGCCCTTTTTATTTGACAGCAAGATACCCCCCACCTGGATTTTTTATTTTTGGTGATGGTGGGTACACCTGCCTTGAGACACCTATTCCCCTATTGACACCATATAAAGAGCCAGTGCGGGGACCAATTCAGCAGTGCTTTAATTACCGGCATGCGAAAGCACGCATTGTAATTGAACGGGCGTTTGGGATCATGAAGACCAGATGGAGGTCAACCCTTTTCCGGGCACTGGAGGTGGCCCCGGCCTTTGCCACAAAAGTGATATGTACTTGTGCATTCCTCCACAATGTCTGCCTTGACAATGGGGACACATTAGAACCTGATGAGGACATGCTGGATGACAATGTTGACCCCGAGCCCCCCCCATGATCCTGAGCACGAAGCCTCAGGAAATGCACTCAGGGATGCACTGGCTGCCAGGGTGTATGGGGCTGTTGTTTGATTCATTACTTTCTTTTTCTTCTTGTTGTTAAATAAATATTGAGACATTGCACATGTGAACCCCTCAAATTGTTGTTCTTTCATAACATATTGTTAACTTAAGTACAGCATTAGGTACTTCTGAAAAGGTTAATGAACTGTGAAATGTAGTACAGAGGTGTATTCACAGTTAAGCTGGACAAAGGGACCAAATGCAGTCCAATTTTTTTTTTAATGCCTGTAAACCATAGCTGTTTATCCCCATAATGTGTATCATATGTTATTACACAGTAATGGTCATTTAACACAGTGTTTCTCAACCTTTTTTTAGGCGAGGCACCCTTTCAATTCATGAAAAATTTCAAGGCACCCCAGTTCAACAAGCCGTAATATGGCATCGCATCCGATACCACAAAAGCTTAGAAAAGTAACACATTTGGAGACATCACACAACCTACATTCAAAGTTGCAGCTGACTGGGGCGACCTATATTTACTTAATTGTGCGTAAATGGCAGATGAAAGCTTCCACTGACTAGCATTAACTTATCAATTTAGACAAATATGTATCATATTACATAATTTATTTATCAGCCACTTTTCCGCGGCACCCCTGAGGGGGGCCCGCGGCACACCAGGCTGCCCTGGCACCCCTGTTGAGAAACACTGATTTAACACACTTCTCTGTCCTCTAGGAAATACCATAAATTATAATAGAAAGCAGCCACACAAAAAAGTGTTAAAGTTTGTAACAAGTGTTAATTTATTTTATATTAAAAAAGAGGCAGTGTAAAGTCAGGGAACACTACATTTTATCTACCATTTCCCTGCAGATGGCCAGCATCTGCCTCATCAGGGCTGCATTCTCCTCATGACGCTCCGCTATTTTGGCCTCCTGGAGCTCAAACCTCTTCTTCTCCTCACGCACCTCCTCTTGTAGGAACTCTAATGCCGTATCTGCCTTCCTCTTCTTCTTTGTGGTGCTGGGTGTAGGTGACTCATGTCCTGACTCTGTGTTGACAGATGAGTCCAGGGAGGGCTCTTCAGTATCCTGAGGGCCCAGAAAATCATTTGCAGGACAGTTGTAAGTGAATTGTAAGTTTGCAGGTTTCACCAGTGAACTTCATGTAAGTCTTGAATGCCTCACCTTGCGGGTATCGTCTTGTGCCCTCAAGGGCAGGGATGCCCCCAGCAGAGGGGGCTCGATTGAATGTTTAGCAGCCATGACGGCGTGCATGTCCTCATAGTATTGCCACTGGTACTCCCCATTTTCGTTTCCTGACCCTGTCTTGGGTGTTCTCACCTCCTGCAATACACAAACACATACACTAGCACACATTAAATATTGCACATAGCATATTTAATTGTTAATTGTTTAACAAACCATATATAATAGTCATATGCCTACCTTGTATTTTTGCTTGAGGTTTTCCCACTTCTTTGAAGCCTGCACCCCGGTGACCTTTCCCTCTAGGCCTGCGTTCTTCACAAAAACCCTGTTTCACAAACAACACACACACACACACACACACACACACACACACACACGTGTCAGGGGTTCATCTGACTGGAAGTCAATCTTGTGCTCCGGTCTGACTTGGTTATTTCAGAGTCCTCTGCACATACACAGTATAGGCTACCCTAATGATGGCACTGATGACCAGACCAGAACTCAGTGAATAAATCGGGAGCACACATGGGGTACACAGATGCACAGCATGTCTTTCATATTACCTAATCCTTTTTTCACATCATAGCACACAAACACACACACACACACACAGGTTCAATGCAAATATGCTCCTGCTGTTTATAGACATGGACAATTAATACATTAATTATTGACTAGTTACTCACTGCCACTGCATCTTGGCTGCCATCTTTGATTTAGTGAACAACTTCTCATTCTCACTCCTGTACTTGATAAGAAGGCAAGTCTGCTCTCCTGTCCCTGAGGGAAAGGGGAAAAAAGTTGACGTGATTAGTAATTATACATGAATTATAAGACGGTGCCAGTTCGTCCCAGTCCACAACGCCGTTAAACAACACTGCTTACGCCTTAATAAGGAACACATTTATTTTGTTTAGCTTGACAAATAAAGGTTTGTTGAAAGTGAAATGTTTCGCCAAGTTAGCGAGATTGGTAGCTAACTAACTATAGTAGGCTACCTGATATTCACAACAGAAGTATTTCATACCAACATTACATCACGGTTGCGCTATCACAGATAAATGTAAACCTATGGTAGCATTTTTATTTTGAGTTATGCTCTATTCGTTATAAGCTGTGTTGGTGTACGGCTTGGTTTGACAGCTAGCTAAGAAACCATTTGGCTACAAACCAATGGCAACACCGGTATGTGAGCTAACCTTTAAATACACAACCTCGATTGCCCACTGAAAACGATAATAGGCGAATTTGTCATGTCAAACTATGACAGCTACACGTAGGCTACTGTACCTACTCCGTAGAAGGCGATATAATGACAAACATACTTACATTTATGTGAGACGTGGTCGGTCATTTTCGCCAGCTTTTGTGTCCGGACAATAATAACAGTTTATGACCCAGCACGCACCGATGATGATCGAATGTCATGACCGTTGGCCGAAACCCTTGGTCGGCTAGGGAGGTCCCTCACCTTACTTGATGGCAAGGGGTACGGGGACGCGCATTCTAGACCTTCGTCTTCGCCACTTTGACAATTGAGACGCCACTTGGTCTCACATGAACGCGCACATCAAGACACAAGGGCTAGAACAAGGGGCAAGACAAAGTATTGAGATTCACCCTTAATGGTACTCTACTCTACCCTACTCTACTCTACTCTAGTCTACTCTACTCTACTCTACTGTGTAGCAAGTTGTGACAAGGTTTGATGTGTTATCAGCGGAAAGCAGGATATGAATAATGTCTCGTTGACATTTCATTCACTACCCTCATGCTACGTTCACACACATCTCTACTAGTTACTCGCTCAGTGAATGAAGTCAATAGAATGTCTATGTGTTCCGGCGAAGAGAGGAGGCGAGGAGAGTGGAAGCAATATGGGCGGATTCCGAGATAAAATATTGTTTTAATTTCGAACAAGGCGAGTAAGTGAATAACCAATTCGAATGCACAGTTCGGATTATTGACAGTTAACTACTCGCTTTTCCAATGGCAGTTAAACCTGTGGAAATGTGTAGTGAATGTTCCATCAGTTAGTAGCGAGAAGGTGAGTGAGCGAGAAGCGAGTAACGTGTGAATGTAGCTTTACCTGTGGATGTCTAAGTGTGGAAATTGCACTTACTTTCACGATCTGTCCCCACAGTATGGATGACTACTGTACATATGGAGAGCTCAATAAACTGGCCTCAATTTTTATTGCCAGCTCCGCTGGTCCTCCTGAGATACCCTTTTAGAATGTTCCAGATCCAATTTTCACTCCATGACTCAGTGTTTTTCCGTAGCACTATGTGCAGCTGAAAAATGTCAGC
The DNA here is from genome assembly GCF_034702125.1 of Engraulis encrasicolus. Lineage (NCBI taxonomy): Eukaryota > Metazoa > Chordata > Actinopteri > Clupeiformes > Engraulidae > Engraulis > Engraulis encrasicolus. The sequence continues at coordinate 47,387,992 of NC_085858.1, read as the reverse complement.
TGGATCGTAATATGTATTTTATTTTATTTTCCTACTGGAAGATTGTCAGAATAACCTGCAGTGACAGAGTTAAGATGTATAGCATATAAATATTTGATGGGTCAGTGTAGGCAATAATATAGTAGA
>NC_085858.1:47375366-47385366 GCF_034702125.1 Engraulis encrasicolus | reverse complement strand
GTGTGTGTGCGTGCGCGTGTGCGTGTGTGTGTGTGTGTGAGAGAGAGAGAGAGAGAGAGAGAGAGAGAGAGAGAGAGAGAGAGAGAGAGAGAGAGAGAAGGAGAGAGAGAGAGAGAGAGAGAGAGAGAGAGAGAGGTTATAGGTACTGTGCTCCAGCGACTGCTCAAATGACTGCTGCGTACGTCAAACGTCAATTAGACAGCTGCTAGTGATGACGCATGATATCACGGTTTGTTTGAGGTAAACCCATCCATCACACGGTGAACTGCAGCAACACTTGCCCTGCAGTCACTGCAGTAGAATTGTCTTTACATTAGATTCGACTTAGTTGACGCTTTTATTCAAAAGATAGTTGCATTTAGGCACAGGGTGGTTACCGTACAGTCCCTGGATTAACCCCTTAGCGCAGAGCTTATGTTTTAACCTTCACCAAATTGTAATGGCTATGTCTTAATCTGTTACTTAAGGCTCTCTGTAATGTCATGTAGTTATGATGTAGTCAGTATTTTCAGCAAAGAGTGAATAGACCCGACGGCGACCCCATCTGCACCCCAAGAGGGTACCCCTTTCGTGCAGAGGCTATGTTGTCTTGACCCATGGCAAAGTCAGGACACTGTTGCTTTGCTATTGTTTAGCTTGTTCAGCGTATAGTGAATAGGATTGCCGGCGATCCCATCTGCATGAAAGGGCTACTGTGCGGTTTGGTGCCTAGCTCATGTGATCTTCATCCATGGATCTTTGGGATTCAAACCTGCAACCTTTCAATTCTAAGATCAACTCCCAATTTATTGGGCCATTGTGTTAGCCAAGTTAGCATGGCATGAAAAGTTTAGCCTGGCACTACTCAATAGCCAGGCTGTGCCCTCCTAGTGACGCAACAGTTTCAGCTTTGCTACCAGTCAGGTCAAGAGTCAATGCAAGTACTTTCTGAGTTCCCGCACTTCCCGCATTCCCACTTTGTTGGGAAGCAAACAATCATTAGCAAACCAAGGGAGGCCATTTGGGAAATGTTAATTGTTATGCTCTTGGTCAGACCAAGTCTCGAAGAGATTTGAAAGTCAATGATAATCAGGCTACTAGTCAATGGCTTCTTTCCATTATGCAGACTCCCATCCTCATGCACACTCCCATCCTGTGCTTGTGGATTTGTGGCAATATCGTTTCTCTGATGCCTAGCCTAGCCTAGCCACAACAACTTTTGGAGGACTATTCTTCATTCACCATCCCTATTCCATCTGAGAAAGTGACATTAGAATTGCGCTTTTGCGGAATATTGAAATGCATTTTTGTCGTCAGTGATGTCATCACGAGGTCACAAGAAGGCAAGGAACCAAGGGAGGATGATAGTTAAGATATTGGAAAGAAGATCATTAGTCTAGTTATAGAACCGATTGGCTCCCACACCATTTAAGTGCTTAACTGCATGCAGTAGGGCAGCACAGCCATGTCAACTCCATGCTAGTCCCTCCCCAATGATTCGCTATTCAAAGAAGGGAGTAAACATGTGACACGGAGTGCTGTTATTGGAGGACTTTTGTATTTGCCTTCCAATTGCACAGTACTAGATCAACGCATCCAAAAAACCCAATATATTGACTATACAGTCTCCTGTGTGACAGATGGAATATTATGGTATAAGATTAAGGTATAAGTGTAGGCCTAATACTTAAGTTAAGGTATCTGTAGTCAGTGTTGGGAGTAACGCGTTACTAAGTAAGTAAGTAATTTAATTACTTTTGGCAGTAACGTAGGAACGCAACGCATTACTCTTCAAATTTCTGTAACATCGTTAGAGTTAAATAATTTGAGCCGTGAAAGCTGATATTAGTAGTTCTTTATCTGCGCGAAGCCCTCTGGGCTGTTTCCCCCCCTGCCTCTTTCGAGCTCTCGGGTGTGTGTGTGAGAGAGAGCGCGCGCACGTAAACTGCTGTTCCTTCCTTGTGCATGCAAAGTCTTTCACTGGGACTTTCATGAGCGCATTGTGCTGTGATTAACGTGTCCCTACATTACAGTACTTAGAGTTCCACCACCATTTTTTCATCGGAGGTAAAAGTGAAAGTGATTCTCTGCGCAGAAATACAATCACTCCGAGTCCACAGTTAAGCGAATGCATGAATGAAACAGATGTGTGCTATATCGCAAATGGCATAGCATCTGTTGTGCTCACTTATGACATATTGGTTAAATACACTACCAAAAAAATCTGATTTTGGCTTTGTCGCAGCAGCCAGTGCGAGTCAAGTAATTGGGAATAATGTGAGAACAAGCGCAAGCAAACTATTGCTTTGAGGCCACGTTCTTTTTCATAGGTTATTCAAATATGATCACACCGTCTTCCAGCACGGACTGAAAATATTCTGGCCCCGGCGCCTACCTAACACCTGCCTGCATACAGACTGCATTTTTAAACCGAGTTGGTTTCTTTTTAACATCATAAAACATGCGTACTGTTCCTTAATAATTCCTTAATAATAATGTTGACGCAATATGCAATACGCAAAACGCAAAAAAGCCAATCAAAGGTTGTTTTTAATTAGGAAACTGAAAGGCTTTGGAGTAAGCTGCAACATCTTGGAGAAGACATAGCCTAATAGAGAGTGTCCTTACCTACAACTTCTCTGTTTGGTATGGCCACCTCACCCTACTCATTCTGCTTTTATTCTGCAAGACCAAAGGCAACTTCGTCAAATTAAGAAAATTGAGGAAATGTTGGATGGCAGATAAAGGTTCACGCTTTCTAGCAGTCCAAAACCAATGTGCGTATGACTCGGAGGGATGACCCCTTGGCAAAGCGAAGTTAAGTTTTGAAGCAATATTGTCCAAATTGTAGTGTTAGGACAGCAGCGCGTGACAGTTGTGTGATGTGACAGTTGTGTGATGTGACAGTTGCGATGAAGATGTGAGAGTCAGGATAAATTGATAGCCTCTCAGCAGGCGTTACTCCTAACTAGAGCTGTTATAAAACCCAGATGATCCGTTTGGAGAGCCGGATCAAGACCTCATCCGGACAGACCGGATGGCTGTCATACATTGATTCGCCAAAGGCGGGTCAGATGGCATTTCATTAATATGTCAACAAAATGGCAGTTACAGCGCGAGAAATTATGAAACCGGAATATATATCCCTCTTTAGTTGACTACAACAGCCATTCTCTAATCTCTCTAGTACGTTGTTCAGTCGGCAAGGCAACTCGGCAGCGGAAGCGAGTGGTAATCTGCTGCTCGCCTCCTGTCTGTCCCTGCTGAACTAGACTTCAGCTCCCAAATATTTGACTTTTAGTCTTCTTAAATACAAGCACACACATTACTTATTGCAAAATGCTGTCAAAGGCTCTTCGAGTCATGGTTGCATGTTTAGTGAGGAGACGCAGCATGAGTTTCGGAACTGTGACGACTCATTAAGTGAGTTTTGTTGATCAAACTGTCTTACTCTTTGATTTATCAACGTGAATTGATAAATGGGACAACAAAGGCGAGGCGCATAGCCACTTAATGACAGAAACGTTAAAAAAAATACATTATTATTATTTATTTTTATTTATTTGAAATAAGTGATCCAAGTGATCCGAGTGATCCGTCTAATCCGGATACCCTCCTTGGAATGATCCAATCAACCCGGACGCCCCAAAGATTCGAGTTAAGCACCTCTACTCCTAACTAACTTCACGGCTCTGTGTGCATCTGAGAATCCACTCAAGCAAGGCTACAAGTGCAGGGTGACTTGCGGCTATATCGCTTCTCTTCTGTAAGCTACAAGCCGAAATCTAACAGCTTTGCGCATCAAAGGCGTGTCTTCATTGTTTTCAACCAGTAACTGTTCTTGTTAATGAAGCAATGATTTGGTTAGGCCTTCTGTTCATTATGTTACTGTAACAGTAACCTCCATTAAGATGGAAATATTATGAAAGAAATTAAAAAGAATAAAAGTGAAAAGAAATACAATTTAATAATAATGAAAAAAAACACGTAGGCCCTATTAGGCTATCAATGTTATTGAAACAGACATTCATTTTGCATCCCTGAACAAGACTGGTTTAAGTAAGGACAAGACACATGGTGTGGTCCAATACTCGTACTTTCCGCCCTTTCCGCACTGTGTTTGGGTACGCAGGGTGTTCCATTTCTAATCGCGGCAGTAAAGTGTACTGTAAATTACCCGGATAACGCCCCCAAAACGGCCATTTTTTGAAGTGTGGAGTTACTGTACATTTTTCGCACTCAACGGCCGCCATGTTTGTTATGTAGTTTAGTGCCAGATCTGTCAAACGGCTGAATCTCTGGGATAACAGCATAGTTTTGATTCCAAAGACAATCGCCATGTGTATTAGAGGCAGGGGTAACTTTAAAAGGGGCCTTCCGTGATGAATTGCATATTGGCGGCTGTTAACTCCAATGACACGCGACCAACCGTCATTTCCGTGAAGTGTATCAGACAAAACGGGAATCGGAATGTACTCGCCACGTGAATCGCGGAGGATGGAGAGGGTACTTCACTGCACTTAAACAAGGTACACAGTACAGAGGGCGAATAATGGAACACGCCAATAGCCTACATGTGGGCCCAACATCATGACCATTGCACATTAGTAGTAGGCTACCATGCATATGGAGCATCAGACAAACAAAACATGGAGCCTGACCCCACAGTATCCCAAACCCACAGTCACAGATTCAGGTATAGGCAAGATGAGGGACACAGGCCCATGTGCAGACATACATCACATACACTCTGAAACGCCTATTTGAGGGTAATAATTGATATTCTGGTGTACAATGTGGGAGGGTTGTGTTTTTCGGGGGGGTTTTGGTCGTCTTTATCTACTCCAAGGAGAGGCTCACTGTCAGTGAAATTGAAAACCCCTGTATTGTTCTGTTCTATTCTATTCTATTCTATTCTGTTCTGTTCTATGGCGCTATGTTAGATTAGATTTAAATTCATTGACGCTGTTGCTATAAATAGGCCTCCAGGGCAATCATGAAATGTATTTTAGATGTGAGAGAATGACAATAGGCCTATAATGAGAGATTCCATAGTACCGTTTGCTCAGATTAAAATATTAAGATATTTACACAGCCGGCCTACAGCCAGGGGAAGCAGGTGTAGGCCTATTATGAAGTGTGCTAATTCACTGGTTGAAATCCCTTTTTCCGCGAAAAGTTACTTTTTAAATTCAGTGATAAGTAAAGAAATTCAATTACAATTGAAAGCAGTAACTAAAGTAAAGTAATTAACTACTTTTAAAAAGTAACTTACCCAAGACTGTCTGTAGTATGTCGACGATGACATAAGCTCTTTATCATAACTCTAAACATCACACAAACATGAACATAGATACACATAATGCCACATGGCAAATCTTTTTTTTTAGGATTCAGTATTATTTCATAGGACAAAACTATTAAATTAGACTGATACATGTACATAAAGTACCGTATGTTTTTTGTCCTAAAGGAGAAACCATACACAAAACATACACCATACAACACTGGTGGGCCTCATCACCAAGGGCGATGAGACTCACTACAGAGCAGTGTTAATTTCGTCAACCAGGACGATGACGAAAATATTTCGTCAACGCCCCTTTTTCCCGTGATGATGACGAGACGATGACGCACAAAAATTGCTTCCAGAACATAAAAATATGACGAAAATAAAAAATGATTTTCGTTAAGGAGACTAAGACGAGACGAAATTTACAAGCCATGGACGAATGGACATTAAATATGTAATTGTTTAAAATTAATTTGTAATTGTTAATTGTTTCTTGAACTTCATAGAAGATTACGCGCTGTTGCCCTGCTTGTCTCTGCAGGCAGTGTCTGGTGCTGGTGCGGCTCAATCAGAAGTAGCCTAGTTCAGTGAGTCCTGTTCAGTTGAGTTTAGGCCCTAAAATGTTTCCCTGAAAGAGAAAAAGAAAGAGCCGACGGTGAGGCAAGTGTTAATTTTGAAACATGTTCAACAACCCTTTTGTCCATAACGAAGACGTGTGTGTTTGTGCAGTCATGATAATAGTGCTACCGTCACTCTCGCCAATCTTCCTCTGATGCTGTCATTTTAAACCTCCTCGAGCTTCCCCTCTTCTCCTTTCCACTAACGCATACGCCGACGTCCGTTGTCTGTTCTTTTGTAATGTTTGCTATATTGGCTGTTTAACCGTATGAATAGGCAGTTTGCAAGCAAATCATGAAGATCGGATTCATGCATTTATTTAGATCAGACACACCGGGAGACGTTTAAGGGATGCACACTCTACAGGGGTAACGTTGTTTAAGTAGTCTAAACAGAGGCACGGCTACTGTAGTTTTGATAAGAATCAATGTGTGGGCGATCAGGGTTTAAAGTGCGGAGAATTGAAACTTGTTCCCGTTGAGGGCAACATTAAAAGACCCAAGGCAGTCGACATCACTTCCATGCGATGCGTATTACAATAGCGTCTCCCAGACATCCCAAGTTCTAAAAACTCATTGCTTAAACTTGGAGATGCTTATCGAGCCTCGACATCCCGACAAACAAAACAGCATTAGTGTTCAACCATTGTTTGTCAATGTCCTTTTTGTCGTCCAGTCTGCATAGAACAACTGCCTACTTTTCCCCCAGGACTTTTGCAGGGCGTCCTACGAAGTGCGCGTAATCTATTTGAAGTATATTCCAGGAATGAGGCACGAGGCATTATCTTTCTCTGTCCCGCATTGCCAATCGAAATAACGCGAACTTGCAAAGTCTAAAATCAGGAATATTTTATCTGACTCGCGGCCATCGGGGAGCCACTATCAAATATCAGGGAAACTTCTTGGACTTCATTGGGATGTCTGGTCTTCCCACTGCCTGCAATCTGCAGGCTATGAGTCACGCGGTCAGGTGAAGAAGAGCTTGTAGCCTACGTGATCAAATTCAAAAGCAAATAATACGTAGCAGCTTCTAATGCACGAGAGAGAGAGAGACAGAGAGAGAGCGCAACCTGCACCTGGAAGTGTGTGTGTCTAATGCTCCTTTGCTCTATGCTGCTGAAATTACTTTTACAGGACTGATTTGGGTTTTGGTGGAAAATAAGCTAGTAACAATGTGAATATTTGCTGCAATAGGCTATCTAGTGATAATTTGTGTAATAATTTGACTAAAACGACGAAAATGTGAAATGTTGACTAAAATGACTAAAATTAATTTTCGTCATTTAGACGAAGACTAAGACTAAATTGTGAAGGCAATGACTAAATTTGACTAAGACCAAAATTGATTTTCGTCATTGTGACTAAGACTAAGACTAAATTTTAAAAAGCTGACGAAATTAACACTGCTACAGAGAAGAAGTAGACCTGCTGGCCAGATGGTGCAAAGACAACAACCTCCTGCTGAATGTCAACAAGACCAAGGAGATTGTTGTCAACTTTCAGAGGGTCCAAAAACAACTGCCACCACTGACCATCGACGGCGATGCTGTGGAGAGAGTGAGCAGCACCAAGTTCCTTGGAGTGCACATCAGCGACGACCTCTCTTGGACCACCAACACTACATCACTGGCGAAGAAGGCCCAGCAGCGTCTCTACTTCTTGCGCAAACTAAAGAAGGCAAGTGCTACACCCTCCATCATGACAACATTCTACAGAGGAACCATAGAGAGCATCGTGTCCAACTGCATCACAGTGTGGGGAGGAAGCTGCACGGAGAAAAACAAGAAGACACTCCAGCGTGTTGTGAACACAGCGAAGAAGATCATTGGAGTACCACTCCCCTCCCTGCAGGACATTTACACCACACGCCTCACCCGGAAAGCACTGATGATCATCAAAGACACAAGCCACCCTGCACACAAACTGTTCAGCCTCCTGCCCTCTGGAAAGAGGTACAGGCGCCTCCGTTCCCGTACCACCAGGCTGGCAAGCAGCTCAATGCACCAAGCAATCAAGATACTGAACACTCAACCCACTCTCCCTCCACTGTCAGCCTCTAGCCAGCAAGGCCACTGACACCCCCCCCCTCCCCCCCACCCCACCATATCTGCGACTGAACATTCCACCTGCACTACTATATTTGTGACTGAACTTTCAACCTGCACTAACTCAAAACATGCGCACACACACACACACACACACACACACACACACACACACACACACACACACACACACACACACACACACACACACACACTGCACTTTCTGCACTAAACCCAAACATACACACACTGACACACAACTCTCTCTCACACACACACACACACACACACACACACACACACACACACACACACACACACACACACACACACACACACATAAACACAGACACACACAGACGCACACCGCACCTTCTACCTGCACTAAACACACACACACACACACACACACACACACACACACACACACACACACACACACACACACACACACACACACACACACACACACACTGGTGCTGGTGTACTTGATAGACCTATTTTTAATATTTATTTTTCTTCAAAATGCTACCATTACTATGTCAGAACGCTATAAAGGACTTTTAGGAAAAGCACAACAATTACCTCCTCCTAATGTATGTTCTCTACAAGTCTTCTGTTGTCCAGTCTTGCACTTTAAATGTCTGTATGAGCAATGTCTATGTCCATACTGTCTTATGTCCATGTATAAGTACTGTCTATGTCTATACTGTCTATGTCCTTACCTAGATTAGTCTATGTCTGCATGGGAAAGCAAAAAATGTAATTTCAAATTCTTTGTATGACCAGTGCATGTAAAGAAATTGACAATAAAAACCTACTTGACTTGACTACTACTTGACTTGATTCCGCATTTAAAGATTCTGGACATTGTAGGCCTACTTATTATATTCATGTCAGGACAGTGCTTAGTGAAACCTTACTATGAAAGATGTGAGATTTCATAAGAAATAGATTAGAAGTCATCGAGACCCAACTTATTTCTGAGAGACAAAGATAACATTGTTGTGCAAGAAGTCCTATTTTCATTCAGGAGGGAGGTAACAGGGGACAGAACTCAACAGGCAGCACTCTAGCAGAACATTGCTACTCCACGGGGGTGAGCACATTTGTGCGCCCTGGTTGAGTAGAAGGACATGAAACCACAAAATCATGGCAGTAGAAAATAGAAAAATAAACTGGACGCAAATAGAAAATTAGCCTAATCAGTAGGCTGTACATACCCAGGGCCGTTTCAAGGTATTTGTGGGCCCTAGTTAACGAAGGACTTTGGACCCTTACCTTATTTAGCAGGGGCCCGCTCAAGAGAGATTTCAATAGCAGAATTATTGCACTTTTCGTTCATTGAATTTAGGAAGGTGCTACCACACTCACAAAGTGGTCATTGCGGCCATTGGAATACAAGTACATATTAACCCTATTCAGACTGGGCTTTTTTGGCATTCCTGGGCCTGGGGGGGGGCTCTTTTGACCCCCCCCTCATAACTTGGGGGAGATGATCTACATATGGACATCTGTGAATGACATAATTTTTGTGTAATTATCTATTAGTATGACGTCATTATGACATCATTATGTTATTATGTCCAAAATCTCGCCATAATGGATTTTCCAACAAATTTAGGTAATGCACTTAAATTTTAATGATTTTATGCTTCAAACCACTTAAATGCTCACAAAGTTGTCTGATGCTAATGGAAATAACAAAAAAAATATGAAAATATATGGCGTCATAGATATGGTTAAGTGATTTTTGGTCAGACATACCTGTCAGAAAACCGTTGCCATGGCAACAGAAAAAATGATAAACCTAATCTTTCGGTACCTAACTGTAGCCAACTAAATGTTAGGAAAAGTCACAAAGTTTCGTAGTCATAGCTTAAGTCGTTAAGGAATTATACAACATCAAAGTTGGTGCGGGCACTTTTACCCCCCCCCCCAGTCTGGATAGGGTTAAACAGTCATTACCAGGGCCCACTCCGTCCGGAGGGGGGCCCTAGGCTATTACCTAGTTTGCTTGCTCGGTTGTGACAGGTCTGGCTGTACCTGTCCTCATTAGGGCCCCC
>NC_085858.1:47344145-47371645 GCF_034702125.1 Engraulis encrasicolus | reverse complement strand
AATTAGCGGCGCACAACTGACTCACCGGTGGGCCCACCGGGAAGGCCAGTCCAGCCCTGACGGTGACCGAGAAAATCTGCTTGTGACTGCATTGGAATGGGGGGTAAAGCCTACATCGACAGCAGGCTAGAACTAGGCCAGACGTGTATTAAAGGGACACTGTGTGAGATTTTTAGTTATTTATTTCCAGAATTCATGCTGCCCATTTACTAATGTTACTTTTTTCATGAATACTTACCATCACCATCAAATTCTAAGTATTCATTATAACTGGAAAAATTGCACTTTTCATACATGAAAAGGGGGATCTTCTCCATGGTCCGCCATTTTGAATTTCCAGAAATAGCCATTTTTAGCTGCAAAAATGACTGTACTTGGACCATACTTGAAAATATTTGTTAATTACTTAGTAAACTTTCATGTAAAGATCAAATTTGGCAGTAGGCAGCCCAGTTTCAATGAGCAGCATAGTTGCAGTACCTTTTTTGACCATTTCCTGCACAGTGTCCCTTTAAGTGAAAGCGAAAGATAGCCCAACTGTGATACTCCAAATCCCATTGTCATTGTGACACAGCACACAAGTGCACACTGCACGCAACGAAATTGCATTTTTGCCTCACCTGTGCAAGGGGGCAGCCCCCAATGGTGCCCGAAAGGGAGCAGTGTGGCGGGACGGTACCATGCTCAGGGTACCTCAGTCATGGAGGAGGATGGGGGAGAGCACTGGTTAATTACTCCCCCCACTAACCTGGCAGGTCAGAAGTTGAACCCTCAACCTTTGGGCTACAAGTCTGACACCCTAACCACTTAAGAAGGTAGAGAATGCGCGCACATCAGTGGCACAGGTGCTGGACAAAATAACCACTTACCCATGACTGAGCAGTGTGCAATATCTACATATGGAATGAATGCAATGTACAGAGTTGTATGAAGTGGAAGCAGAAGTACTCTTACAGATGTAATTACAACTATTGGTATGATATTACATAGTTTCAGGGGCGCCGCTAGGGGGGGAAAGGTGATACACTTTCTAAGGGCCCAGCCACTGACAGTAGGCCCAGGGAGGTTGCTGATGGCATAATTTTAATAATAGTGCTCTTTTTAGACTTTTCTGATAATATTCAAAATTCTGAATCCTGTATAATGAACCAATTAGATTAGGTTTATCGATTTCCATAATATTGTCCTCCCCCCGCTTGTGAAATGGTGCAGTCCAGTTCTGTCAAACGCGCGATGCCTTGAACCTGCTGCTACATGACTGACCGGCCGGTGATAGCCGATCAGCCGCTGAGCTGATGCACTGATGTGATTGACTTATGCTGGTGATGGAATAGATAGCCTACAAGTTGTAATAAAGGAAGCAGACACTATAAAACGGAGAGAGACAGAAGAAGAAGACAACAGGTCGCTCAGTTTTTTCCTCAAAGAAAGGAATCACTCACTGACCCTGATCAAATGTGATCAAGATCAAAATGATACTGAACAAACAAAATTTGCATGAACGCAGTTGGATTATCTAAACAAGAGACCGATTTTACAGTCAGTCTGCAGTGCAAATTTTCGTTTAAGATCTCTACTTTTATTATCTCATCATAGACGTCTGAGATTTACGCATAGCCGTGTAGTCTCATGCCCATGTCCGACTCTACCACGACTCACCTGCTTAACCACCACGTCCTCGGTAGGCTATTTTCCTTAATGTCAAAAATTTATGATATAAGTCGATTTGATCAATGGAAAAGTAAGTTCCCTAAAATGCATGCGCTTGCCTTGTCTATTTTGTTGATGACAACACAATTGCCGACGAGTCTCAAACCTAACGTGGGGTGGATAGTGACATTTTGTCTCCTTTCAACTTTCCACGGTTGTTTTGCCTACCCCCAAGGGATGCAAGCGCGAGGAAAAAAGTGTCAAGTTCGTGAGGAAGGGAGGAGGAAAACAAGGGATCCGTGATTAACCTGAGGAAAAACGAAAGTAGTCCTAGGCCTACTCCTAACTGTGCAAATAAAAGTCAGACTGTGTTAACTGAAATCATCAGCTTTGGCTGGATTCGTGGGACAAATTGCTGCGTTTAGTAGCCTACATAATTTAAAATTGGGCCACATTGGGCTACATTGAAAGCGGGGGGGGGGGGGGTTGGGGGGCTACATGGTTTCTACCTATCATACTACTGTTGTTGTAATTACATCTGTAAGAGTTCTACTTCTACCTCTACTTCATACAACTCTTGCAGTGTACAGTATAAACAGCACATGCACTAAGCACTGCAGCATATTTTACAACCAACAGCACTGACGACATGCACACAAGGGACAGCACAATAAACTGACACATTGCTGTTAATTTACAACATGAGTGAGGAAGTGTGAGGACAATTGTCTACTAACAATCAATTATTATTTTCAGAAGTGACGTGCTGTGGAAAACAACAGTGACTACATGCAGCCAGACTGTTTAGATGCAAAGCATCTTTTGTTGCAATTAATTTACTGAAACCACGTTTGGCCATTTTAAAAGTCCATATTCAATTCATTCCAGTTCTCATTTGGCTTGTTTTCCTGAGAGAGTGTGATGGATTACTATTGAAAACTATTGGGAAATTATTATTATCTTTTATTTATTGGACATTTATTTAAAATATTTACTTACTCATCCTCTTCGTACCGGCTGGGACATAAGGCCGCAACCGTACACTGCCAATGAACCCTGTCTCTGTGCTTCATCCGCGCACTGGTCCTCCAGGTTGGGGGTTTGGCGAGGGGGAAAACAACATACAAACCACAAAACCTTTATTTAAAATACTGTATTAAAAAATTATTTTATTTGTGTATTTGAATGGATTTATCATCTTTACTCTTCTGGTTATTTTATCAGTTGTTCCAGCCATGAGCAACTGTAAAATGTATCCAGTCAGTGTTGACAAGTGGTCGGTCTGGGTTTTGTTCCTTGCCTGATAATCCGTGTGATGGTGGATTAGTTTCTTTCGTCTTCGAAACATGACGCAGGAAAGGGTAAGTCCCATGTCCTGGGCCTTTCCCTGACATCCCGTGCCATTGCTGAGGTCCTGGGGGAAAACACACATTTTAGAGATGGGTGTTGTCTCATCACACACGAGTGATGAATTGGGACTGACTCTGGTTTGAGCATAATCTCATTGACATCTCTGGAGGGGTAAGGTGAATATTTTGTTTTTGAAGGACATGAGTTTCTTGGGAAGCGTAAGTAAAAGCCTTGCACCTGGCATCGTTCACTTCATGAGACTTGTGTGGCAAATAGTTTCCCCCCGAACCTATAATTTTATTAACAAACAAATCCACTGTGGATATGCCATATCAAGGGAACATTTTCACTCTGCACATGTAAAGACCTATCTACATTTCGCTGTGAGATGTACTTGTTGTATGTGTTGTGTAGTTCTACAGTAACTGTATGACAAATTGAGATTTTCATCTTAAATCTTATTGGACAGTGATTCTCCTACAAAGAGGAATTAAATCTCTATGGTTCTCTTTCTTGGTAAACTAAACTTCTGTATAAAAAGAAGACAATCCGCACACTTCAGGTCTATTTTGGTGCAAAGAAGCTTTACTTGACTTGCAAGCTTTCGGTCCTTAGACCTTCATCAGGCAGATACAGGTTTAAGGACCGAAAACTTGCAAGTCAAGTAAAGCTTCTTTGCACAAAAATAGACCTGAAGTGTGCGGATTGTCTTCTTTTTATACAGAATTTTTTACTGAATCCTGCACCTTCTAAACAGATGAGCGGTGGCCTATCACAACTGTTGGTAAACTTAACTAAAATTAAATAAATGAAATAAAAAATAAACAAAATCTGGTGACATGAGGTGAATGTGGAGAAAACAAAACAACATTGCACACCTGTGTATCTCTCCAGCAACACCAGTGCCAACCTCCATCTCACGCCACCCCTCCTGCACAGTAAGTTCCACAGAGCTAAATCTACACTTAGGGAGCACTACCAACACCACGAGAGTTAATTCAGCCTCTCCTAGTGTTGATTTAGCACTGCAATATGTGTGGTGCTCTGCTCATGCCAACCAGTCTGTTGGCAAACAGCAGGAGGACCAAGAACACCCAGCCCACAGACAACAGTCCAGTCGATGACTCACATCCCGACATGGGCACAACGAAAAAGAAAAACAATAACATGTGCTTCACACTCACACAAACAACATTTTAATCACAATACTTTGTTATTGTTTTTTGTGTTTCATTAATGCCACTGCATTGCACTGAAATTGTAGTATGGCATTATCCTGCTTCTCGAAAAAGGCCATTGCTAACCACTGCTGTTATAGAGAAAGACATCCCTGAGCTGTTAGACCTTGATCTGTCAGACATCCCTGTTAGGCAATTAAAATCTCATCGTCATCATGAACCAAAGAGATGAAAAGAGGGGGAAAGAAAGAGACAGGCAGGCAAAGACAAAAAGAGAGATTGAGAGAGAGAGAGAGAGAGAGACAGAGAGAGAGACAGAGGGGTAGTAAGTATTAAGAAAGAAAGAGTGTGGCAGAAGAAAGGGGGAGGGAGGGTGGATGGGTCGCAGAGAGGGAGAGAGGCAGCCAGCTGGACTGGGGGAGAAATAGGGCCCGGGCACTTTTGGCTTAAAGGGCCCCTCATAATTAGTAGCACAGAACTGACTCACCGGTGGGCCCTGCACCCTCATGGGCCCCTATTTTCAGAAAAAGGCACAAGGGTATTGTTGCACTCTAGATGTTTAGAAAATTAAGTAAGTGCGTGGACCCAAAAAGTACAGTTCAATGTGGGAGCAGATTAGCACACAATTTTTTATTTTTTTTTTTGTGTGTGTAGATTTCAGAAATAGGGCCCCACGAGGGTGCAGAGCTCACAAGCATGCAGGGCCCAACAGGAAATGCCCGCTATGCCAGATGGCCAGTCCAGCCTTGGAGGCAGCTGCATGCCTTGCCTTCCCATCTCCAGCGCCTGTTTACAGATGCAGATGCGTCGTGCCTGACTGCCCTGCTGGCTTGATGGCTGGGTACAGTGTTGCCAGATGTGTCTGACCAAATCCCGCCCAAAAGCTTCTCAAAAACCGCCAAAATGCGCTAAATTCCGCCCAAATTTAAGAAATTACATTGACTTCTATGGGCCCAAAACGGCTGAAAAAAACGCCAAATGGCCAATTTTTCCCGTTTTTCCCCGCAAACGCTCATCCAAAGTAGCCAAATTGGGCGGGCACCCGCCCAATCTGGCAACACTAGCTGGGTACTGGGTTCCTCCCAGTGCCATAACACTCCCTATGTGCCCTTATCTGTTGGCTTGGCACGTCCACCCCCCCAGACAGACAATGTCCTCATTCACCCTCACCCTCGCGCCCACACACAGCCCACAGCCCCATCGCCCCCCTCAGCTCTGCTCAGCTATGCCCCCCGTCTCGCTGGCACTGCCACTGGCACTGACTGGAGGGCACGCACACACACACACGCACGCACGCACGCACGCACGCATCCAGGCGCGCACACACACACACACACACACACACACACACACACACACACACGCTTGTACGCACACACACACACTCATGCGCACGCACACACACACACACACACACACACACACATGTCAGTGCCATTCACCGCACACACAAGGGGCACTGAAGTGGGCATCACACAATTAGACACATAGAAACAGGCATAAACCCTGAACAAGCAGGCACACACACACACACACACACACACACGCACATAAAACTGTCAGACACATGCACCCATGCACACACACACACACTTTCTGTGTTTGTGCCTCTATACTACACACACACACACACACACACACACACACACACACACACACACACACACACACACACACACACACACACACACACACACACACACACACACACACACACACACACACACACAGCAGTGGTGGACTGGTGTTGAGGGAAACCGACTTGTGACTGCAGGACCACAGATGTGAATCCACCAGTCACCAGTACCCTGGGCACCGTACTACCATCCCGTGTTGCCAGATGTGTCTGATCAAATCCAGCCCAAAAGGTTCTCAAAAACTGCCAAAATGCGCTAAATTCTGCCCAAATTCAACAAATTACATTGACTTCTATGGGCCCAAAACGGCTGAAAAAAATGCCAAATGGCCAATTTTTCCCCGTTTTTACCCGCCGACGCTCATCCCAATTAGGGCACCCGCCCAATCTGGCAACACAGCTACCATCCTCAAAATGTTGCTCATTACCCACACATGTGAGTGGTGGGCAAACGGCTAACTGTCACCTAAATTTGCTATATTGATGATGTTGAAGTTGAAGTTGTTCTGTCTGTTGGATTGCATTGTCAAATTAGAAATGCACTCAGAGAGCGCAGACCTCCACCAAGGAATCTGTTTGATAGAACATTTGACTATGTTACACACTATTTTTTTAAAAACTGGAATGTCAAAATTCGCCCTGTCCCACAATTCAATTTGTGGTCACTGGCCGCATCTAGATTTCAATGCTAGAAATGGTAAAGAATTTAAATCCTGGTTCCGGGTTGATATCCGGATCACCACCAAAATGTAATGACTTGTCCCTTTTGTCATTTCCAACAACTCAGGAACTTACAACCAAATCCGTTCATAACTTGAACTTAACTCCTGAATTTCCCCTCGGGGATCAATAAAGTTACTCTACTCTACTCTACTAACTTTTTGAGTTATCCTGTTGACAAACAGATACACAGACAGACAAACAGACAGACAAACCAACGTTGGCGAAGGTACTGAGTGCTTCTTTGTAAAAGTCCTACTGCCTGTCACAGCCAGGCCAGGTTCCCAAACGAGCAATCAGTCCAACTTAACCACACCTGCCCGTTCACTCTCCCCTGCTTATTAGTTATTCACCCCAACCAATCAGTCTCCACTGCTCGTTCTCTTCCCTCCTGATTGGTTGTCTCTTTCACCTGCACTTCATTGATCCACAGTCTACTTTATCTCCATTCCCCCAGCACTCTGTCTCTGGCCTCATCATCGGATGCTACAGGACTCCAGGTCACTCTGTTCCTTGAAATCTGTTCTGAACTGCCATTGAAGCTGAATCTCCTATGTTTGCCTTTTGATCTCCTGTGTTCTCAGTTGACACTTCTGAACTTTTGCCAGTAGGCCATGTTTTCGTTAAAACCCTGGATTCTGCCTGTGATGTTCTGATGCCTATGATGCCTGTGAATAAATCTCACTCTGCTTGACTTCTCGTCTTGTCTGTCTCTGTGGGTCCTGACACTGCCTGTGATATCATTGAGAGTACATTGTTACACTCTCTTTGTGTGATATACTACGTAGTATATCGTGACATGTTGTGACAATGTGATGTGCGAATAGTCTGGCTGTTCATTGCTATTTCTTATCCGTTCCATAAATGTATGTTTACATTAGTTGTGCTCCTGGGAACATGTTGCCATGCAAGTTAATCAAATAAGTGTGGCACGAAGGCCAAACAGCCACTGACAAGTGCCAAAACTGTGAGGCTAAATCACAACATCATGCTTCAAAAGTCCCCCGTTTGGAATAAATAAAAAAATAAACTTTTGTTGATCTTTAATCAAGAATACAGATGTACTGTATTTAGAATATATCCTATGCTGGCAGCAATGGCCTACTGTGTGAGAGTGCACTGTCAGTAATGGATGTGTGTGTGTGCACGCGCATGCATGTGTGAGAGAGAGAGAGAGAGGGAGGGAGGGCGAGAGAAAAATCTCTTATCGCTTGTTAGTTTTCTGGGGGCCTTGGCACAGACAGTATGTCTTTCTTTCTGTGCCACACTAATGCAATAAATGTAATTATAGAAATTATCCTCCATACTAGCTCTGGTAAGTGTGTAGCCTATAGGTATGTGTATGTGTTTACGTGTGTGTGTGTTTGGATGTATGGGTAGGGGGCTGGGGGCACAGGACTGTGTGTGTGTGTGTGTGTGTGTGTGTGTGTGTGTGTGTGTGTGTGTGTGTGTGTGTGTGTGTGTGTGTGTGTGTGTGTGTGTGTGTGCGTGCCTGCCTGCATGCGTGCAAGTGTATATGTGTGTGCATGAGTGCATGCGCCTGACTGTTTTATATACGCGTGCGCATGTGAGTGTGTGCGTGTGTGTGCATGCGTGTCTTGAGCTGGGAGGAGGAAGCGCTGGGTATTCACTGACGGGAATGGCCAATTCATCTGCTGGTCTTGCTATTTATCAGACGGCATTCTTGCATTTATGACATTACGGCTAATCAAATAAAGCAAGGGCCTGGAATGCGTTTTCCCCCTGGAAATGTGATTCTGCTAATGTGAAAATGATCCTCCCCCACCACACACACACACACACACACACACACACACACACACACACACACACACACACACACAGACAGACACATGGACACACATAAACATGGGCACACACATGCGCGAAGACACACACAGACACACAAACACAAGCAGACGCACACACACACACACACACACACACACACACACACACTTGTCGACATCATGTGGCTATGACTGCCACCCACTTGTTGTCCCCCCCGCTGTGCCATTGCCTTGGGGCCTGATGCATTAATTTATAATTCATCCTCCAGAATGGTTACAGTCACATGAAAATGCTGCCTAGGCACAAACATAGACTATTAGCTCTCCTTGTTTTCGAGCAAACATATCGTATGCAGGAGGCCGCACACTCTCGAGTTAAATAAACAAGTTTTTAATGTGACAACGTTTTGGCCTGTCAGCCTTCCTCAGGTCACGTGTCCTCAAATGTATCGTATGTGAAATTAATATCAGAAAGTACAGTTTGGCGCACTCTGCTAACTTCGGCTCCGCTGATGGCTTTAGTCAGCACCAACGACCAACCCAACATTATGGGTGATACATTTTAAACGCAAAATGAAGAGTTCTTTTCCAAAACGCTGTACTGTACGTATGCCCACTCATTCAAAGAATATCGAAATACTCAAATGTTTAATATTATTGTTTTTAATTTACAGAGCATATACCGATTCACGGCTTTCAATAGCATTTGCATAGTATAGCATAGTATTTGCACCCGAAGAAAAATAGACATTGCTACTAATAGCAATTGTCGCTATTTGTACCCGGGTGTGAAAAGCCATTGTTGCTTTTTGCACCTGGGTGTTAATAGCCATTCTTGCTAAAAACATTGTTGCTATTTGCCTGAAGATGAATAGCCATTTTTGTTATTAGCCATTTTTGCTATGTACACCCGGGTGTGAATACCCATTGTTGCTATTTGCAACCGGGTGTGAATAGCCATTTACACCCGGGTTAGGGTGCATCAAACGCCCCGATGTCTGAAAATCCTGCTCTGCTTTTGCAAAATTGTTCCTTTGTATAAACATAACACCTGTGTAAAATCTTAACAAAGTTGGTTAATGTTAAAGGGTGGCACACTGTGCTTGAAATTTTGAATGGCAGTGGATGGGCTATTTTAGCCAAATCCTTGAAAAGTGTGCTTTTACACTATTTTGGTCAAAATTAGTGAAGAGAATCTTTTGGAAGAATGCTCCAGTTCCCTTTCCACTTTCCCAGATTTGAAATTTCCTGTGTCTGTTTTTAGAGCCTTCCTTCAGCATGGCTTTAGGCCCCATTTGCTAATCTTTAAGCCATGTATCCATTATTTAGCCATTTTTGGGGGGTTTGATGTCCTGGGGCAGTGGAAAGGCAACTGGAGCATTCTTCCAAGTGACTGTTCTCACTGTTTTTGATCAAAACCGTCTCAAAAAACACTTTGAACAGATTTAGCTAAAAATGCCCATTCACTACCATTCAAAATGTCCAGCATAATTGTGCCACCCTTTAACATCAATCAAATTTGCTAGAAATTTACAAGGGAGTTATGATAGTGCAAAGGAACAATACTGCAAGAGCAGAGTGGGATATTGCAAAGTTTTCATTTTCGAGGGGCGTTTGATGCACCCTAACCCGGGTGTAAATAGCCATTTCTGCTATTAATTTACAGAGCATATACCAATTCATGAGCGTGAATAGCAATTGTTGTTATCTGCACCCGGGTGTGAATAGCCATTGCTGCTATTTGCACCCGGGTGTGAGGAGGCATTGTTGCTATTTGCACCCGGGTGTGAGGAGGCATTGTTGCTATTGACACCTGGGTGTCAATAGCAATTGTTGCTATTTGCACTCGGGTTTTACAAGTAATAGCCATTTTTGCTATTTGCAGCTGGATGTGGATAGCAATTGTTGCTCTCTGCACCTGGGTTTTAATAGCCATTGTTGCTATTTGCACCCGGGTGTGAATAGGCATTGTTGCTATTTGCACCCGTGTGTGAATAGGCATTGTTGCTATTTGCACCCAGGTGTGAATAGCCATTGTTGTTATTTTCATCCGGGTGTGACCCATTGTTGCTTTTTGCAACCGGGTGTGAATAGCCATGGTTGCTATTTGCACCTGGGTTTTAATAGCCATTGTTGCTATTCATTTCTGAATTTCTTATGGAAATATCAGATAACCCTACCCCAATTCCTAATCTCCTGATGCTGTCTTAAAGTCACTTTCGTGCACGAATGAGTGTCAAATTTTGCCTACCGGTACGTTAGAGCACCAGACACAAGGAATCCAACAATGATGGAAAATATTAATGTGAGCCCCGTTGGCAATCTGCCCCTTATCTGTTACTGTTACCTGCAGTATTGTGCCTTTAGGGCTCTAATAGCTTTTTTTTTTTTGCAAGTATGCACACTCGGTCACACACAGTTGCACACGTAATTTAAGTGACACAAAAAGCATGTCCCCGGCCTTAGGAAAATTGTATTTAAATGGCTTTTATAGAATTTTGGAAAACTCTTTAAATATTAATTTACTTTTTCAGTGGCTGGCTGGTGGTTGGGTTCCATCAGTGGCTGGTAAAAGCCAGCCACTCCTGAACAGTAGGAAGCAATTTGAGGTTACACTGCCCAAAATGTAAACATTACAGGTTTATTCACATGTCTGGAGACCTACAGGTTAGGCCTATTACTGCAGCCTTTGTATTGTTTACAGTGTCTAATGATCTGCGCTGTAGAGATCATAACCATATCAATGTGTCTGTGGTTAAAGGTACAGACACAACTAGTAGGAAACACTTTGCAATGAAATACAATACTGGACAAAGAAAACAGGAATTAAAATGTTTGAAAAAAAAAATCGTAATGGATGCATTAAAGAAAATATGAATATAGAGTTTTCAGTCCAAACCTTGACTGCTTTACCAGCTCTCGGATTTCCAAATACCTTATCATTACACTAGCAGGTCAATTTCGGAAGAAGCTGGCAGAAAAGTAAATATGTGAAGGACCATCCATATGTCTGTCGGTTGTATGAGGTTCAAACGTGAGGTGGGGGTCCCGACTGGTATTAAATTGCAATCTGCAAGGCAAACTACTTCCCCCTGTGTAATTGGACGTCTGGCTGCACGCATGCATAGCCATTGTTCAAATGAAACCCTGGAAATAAAAAAATCCCTCTAATTCAATCAGTTTGCAAATTATAAAATAGTATACGACTAGACCTGTGGTGGGGTGGCTTGGATCAACTTATTGATGGCCTCTTGGGACATAATTAATTTGATGTTGAATAATTTAAAAATATATATATATGTGGGCCGTTATTTTGATATATTGTTCTACTGCCCATGGAAACACTCTGGTTTCCTGGTTAAAAATGTGGTGGCTAACTTCCCATCAAACACACATACACACACACGCACACACATATTACACACACGCATACGTGCACACGCGCGCACGCACACACACACACACACACACACACACACACACACACACACACACACACACACACACACACACACACACACACACACACACACACACACACACACACACACACACACAGACTCCAGGCCCCCAGACCGGTGCGGCACAGGGTTATTTCAAGTTGGTTGTCTGACCCCGGCACATTTATAGCTTACGCTGCAGTCGTTCACCCTGTCAACTGCGCTCTCCCATAATTAATACCAGATGACAAATTAGCAAATAAAACCGCTTCTCCTACCTTTACACAGGATTAGCAGAGCAGTCCCACCTGAGCATTCACTAATATTTCCTTTTGGCTTGATTTGGTGCACACTTTCTCAATTTACCGTTCAGTTACAAGATGGGGGGGAAAGGATAGCGTTGTGCTGTTTTATATTGGCAGCCAGGCGTGTTCAATTGTATACCTTTTGTTTACCTATGTGGAATATACGTATGTGTGCATGATTTTATATATCTTAACTGTTGTGTGTAACTACACCCAAAGATTTTATATAGACATATGAGTGAGGAGGCAGTAAAAGAAAGTTTGAGAGCACATACACTTACATATGGCCAGGAGGACACACACACACACACACACACACACACACACACACACACACACACACACACACACACACACACACACACACACACACACACACACACACACACACACAAAATCACACCAGCATAGTTGATTGTAGTATTTCAAAAATCAAAAAAGCAACATGTGTATTTTACAAACTGTAGTCCATGAAACAATCCCCGCACACACGCGCATGCACGCACGCACGCACGCACGCACGCACGCACACACGCACACACACATGGCAGGGTGCAGTAGAGGACACATCCATCACAATGCAACAAAAAAAGCCAAGACAGATGTCCTCCATCGTGACACATTTATGCTAAAGAGGAGCGACACCGAAAACAAATCCATATCAATCATCCCTCGCCAGGCCTCCACGCAGCCTTTCTTCTCCTCCCAGACGAGATGGAGAGAGAGAGGACGGGAAGAGAGAGGAAAAGACGAGCGTTGGGCCCCCCCTCAGGCTCTGGGGGGGTGGGGGGGGTGGCTGGTCCGCCGTCACCGCAGCCAAACCAGAGGAACGCCGGCGCGACCGCAGGCCACCGCAACGCTAGCCGTGACGGCCTCTCATGTGTGCAGCTACGACAGTAATTAAAGAGCGCTGAGGAGCGAGACAGAGAGGGGGAGAGAGAGAGAGAGAGAGAGAGATGGACAAAAAAAAGAGAGAGAGAGAGATGGGGGGATGGTAGGCTGAGAGTAATAGAGGGAGATGGGGATGCAGAAAAGTCAAATACAGAGAACAGCGAGAGAGGGGGATGGGGGGTCCCCCTCATATCCGATTTGGAGGTGTAGTGATACTGATGCAGTGTGACGACCCGGCTGCTTTTTTTTCAGTTTTCTCCCGCTGTCTGTCTTTAGTTCTACATTTGCATCGGCTGAAGTCATTTGTTTGAGTAAACAAATAAGAGCATTGGGGGAAGTTCAGAAGGAAACAAACGGCACAATGTGTGAAAAGTTTCGATCCATTCTGGTGTTGGGTTGGCGGGTGTTGTTGGGACCAGGGCTAGATTACAGTTTTTCTCGATTGCCTACACACAATTTTCAGAATCGGTCTTCGGATTCTCAAAACTCTACACACAAATCTCCAAACCTCACACACAACGGGCCAAACTCTTCACTACCTCTGAAAAATGCACGTCTTGTCTCAAAACAATGTACTCTCTTCTAAAAACCTCATTTTGTCGTCAAATGACACACACAGACAGTCACTACAATACACATTTGCAGACCCATTAAAACACTGTTGGGCACAGGGTAAAACTAATTTCTCCCAGTAACTTGGGCTTTTTTTGTTCTGGATTGCATGGATACTGTGACATAAGTTGGAAAAACTTCCTTCCCACAACACACAAACAGAAACAGAAAGATTTTTATGTCTTTTTCACAAAAACACAAAGATAAACGCCACTGCCTATTTGGCAGTACAAAAAAACCATTACATTACTGTATAGCCTATTGCTATGAAAAAAAAAACTCTATACTCAACTTGAAACACAGTAGAAACTTATTTTCTTCAGTGTTCTACTTACTAAAGAGGGTATTTTTCTGTAGTAAAATACTGAAATATTGGTTTTAGACTCGGAGTACACAGACGTGTATATATTTTACATATTTTTAAAAATATTTAAAAATTGCACTAATGTATTGTAAAATATTGGGTAACCACATGAAAGTTATGTCTTGTATAAAATATTTTTGAGTTCAAAAACTAAACAAATGTGTTTTCTCCTTGCATCCGCTCATTTTTCATCAATATGACATGCAATGTGTGTCCTTATGAGGTGATGATTTCAGATTGTAAACCGGTATGAAGAGAGTTTGCCCATGTGATGAGGAAGTGAACATAGTATGGCAGTTGATTGTAGTGTTGTGAATGACAGTGTGTTCCATAAGAAACCCAGTGTTTTTCTTTATGAAAATTGAGTGTAATCCAGAGAATTGTGTGTAATGGTGTGAAAAGAGTGTGTTTTAAATCTGGAATTTGAGTGTTAAGTAGGAATTGTGTTTAGTGTTCAGTGACA
Organism: Engraulis encrasicolus; assembly: GCF_034702125.1. Taxonomy (NCBI): domain Eukaryota; kingdom Metazoa; phylum Chordata; class Actinopteri; order Clupeiformes; family Engraulidae; genus Engraulis; species Engraulis encrasicolus. The sequence continues at coordinate 47,357,246 of NC_085858.1, read as the reverse complement.
TTGGTTAGGGGAGTTGGGAAATGGGTGAGATGTTCCGAGAATTGTGTGTGAAGTACCAGAACTTGTGTGGAGGCAATCGAGAAAAACTGTAAGATGGTCTGGGGCCCCAAGGCTACAGGTTAATGTGGGGCCCCCCGACAGGCAAATTTTGAGACAAATTTACATAGATAGTGTCATCATTACGATGTACTACCTGTACTCAACACGACGTATTTATTTTCCAGCATTGCATTTTGTCACAATTTTGCCATTTTTCACTTTTGGCCAATCAGGGCGCCCCCTGACAGGTGGGGGCCCCTAGACTGCAGCCATATCTAGCCTGTGCGTTAATTCGGCCCTGGTTGGGACCAATCTCTCTGTAGGATTTGAATGTGTTTTCTCCGTGTGTGTGTGTGTGTGTGTGTGTGTGTGTGTGTTTGTGTGTGTGTTTTTTTCTGTATGGTTAAGCTTGCCTTTGATGGGTTGTGATCTGGATGTGCACAAAGTTGTCGGTTAGAGGAGGGTTTTTTTTTTTTCATTAGGAGTTGTGCGCCTCTGAGATAGCTGAAGTTAAATCTTTCATTAGCCAATCATTGTGTGTCAAGCAGCTTCTTGGCAATGAGCACACTTCTTTTCTCTGCTGGAGAGACGCTGTGTTAATTGGATTGTTTTGTAGATTTGATGACTGTCTGAACCACTTTGTTTGTAATGCCTCATCAAGTAGAATATTTCCTTAATCAAAACAATTCAGTTCACTGTATTTAAATGACACCCCCAGGAGGCACATGGAATCTGGTTGGGCATAAGGCCCAGATTTCACACCACTGACATTACCACTAATGGCAAATATCGGTTTCATATTTTGGTATGTGAATTAGCAGCTGTGTACATTCACCAGCCTTCTTGAAATTAGCGGGTCAGAAACATATAAGATGCATTTCTACTTTGCCTTTTCTCACTGTGATATGAACACATTCCACACTGCGCTAGTAGGTCTAGTTGTGGTGTTATGAAATTAGGCTGCTGATGTTATAATCATTCCAGAAAGTCGAAGAATGCGCGCACATCAGTGGCACAGGTGCTGGACCAAACGTAAGATACACTGCAACACTGTTAAATGCTCCCAAATATTTAATGGCACGACGTTTCGGACTAACCGTCCTTCATCACAGTGCATGATGATGATGTTATGATCATTACCAGACTAATATAATATTATTAGTATTATTATTACAATATTTGACATAGGTGGTATCGGTGCTCAATACAGTAGGTGAATAGTCAACTGGTTAACGATTACAAAGATGAGAAGTGTATGTCACAAGGCAACCAAATGAGAGCAAATACAGCTCGGCAGTTAAGAACAACTTCTGTAACTATAGGGTTTGTCACCATATGACACAGAAATGCCCAGCCAGTGAGGTTTTTGTCGCCTGCAGGGTTGTGCGACTCTTGATCACTTGAACACGAGTAAGGTCCACCACCTGTGATTTCCTGCCCGCCTAATTACATGGCTAAACACGTGGACGCGTGGTAGTAAAACGGAAAATTCAACGAGTAGTGAACACCCTGGAACACTCCGGTGTGAATCATGCACTTCAAATTGAAACCTTAATGGCAGGGAAAAATGGGGGGGGGGATAATCATCTGATTTTAAGATTTTAAAAAGCTGGTTTACAGTATAGGGAGATCACTGAGTGTTGATTACTGACACACACAAGTCAGGAAAGAAGTAAGAACAAGGGCTTTACCATTTAATGGATCAGACTAAGGGTGGGCGATATATACCGTCTGCGAAATTATCGTAAATGTTGTTTTGACGATGAGTAATTTTGCAATATCAAGATATTTTAATGAAGTCGCTAAAATCAACAAAAGCGCTGTGAAAGGACTCATTCAGACAGCGACAACAGCCAAGCCTTTCATCCAATATTAATGTTGTTGTGAACTGGAGAATAAAGTCTGTGAACCAATGAGCAGACAGTGCTGAGGGGGGCGGGCTGCAGCGTTTTGCCAGACAGGGAGAGAGAGATTTCCGGTCACTCGTGCACAGCACTGCTGCTGCTGGGCAGTGGAGGAGAGTTACTGTTATCCAAATGGTAGATTTACATGAGGAATTCAACCATTAAACCAGCCATTGCATGATGCTGAGGGCGTTTTGAAACTATGTGCTGTACTTAGCAACCGTCTGTGATTATGGGAAGCCAAATAGTTAGGAAGATAAATAGCTTTGTCTCTGGTCTGAGAAATCGCTAGTTAGCATGCTAGTTAGCGAACTAGGCTAAGCAATGTTGTTCTCTACAACTATTAGTGGCTGTTACTCACCACTCAAACACCCACCTGCATGTATAGATGGCATAACTGCTTAGGTGGACAAGTACTGTTAAGTTAGACTGGCGCAGTGAGTTAAATTACAATGTGTGAAATTCAACACATGCAATTTGCAGCTGCCCTAGTTTCCTATCCATGCACTGTTTCCAGTCAAAAATGGCTGTCTTATAACAGAATCATAAGCAATACATTATAAACTATTTTTTATTTACATGGATATGTTTTCATGCCAAGTGATGAAGTATTACTTTACAGACCAGAGCATATGCATGTTATTAAATTCAAAAGCTCTTCAGCACAGCATTTCTCCCAACTCTCTGTCCCTCCCCAGTTATAACACAAATGCAGCACTACTACCTCCAGTGCAGAATTGAAATTAGTCTGGAATCATGCACAAATAATAGACAGCATAAATGTGTAGCTTTGTTATACTGCCATGCTTTGTGATGTAGTCTAGTGTAGACATGCCATCATTTATGCAGACCTCTTGCTAACATGCAGTTTAGGCTACATAGGCCTACAAATGATCTGCTTTACTTGCCCTGCCCTGCCAAATTCCCATACAGTACAATTCAAACACATTGATTACCCCCCCCCCTTCTGAAATAGGCCCTACTGGTTTTTGCAAGTGTTTTTGGAAATTATCGTCAAATTATCGTTATCGTGAAAATTCTAAAACTTATCGAGATATTTTTTTTGCCCATATCGCCCATCCTTAGATCAGACTAACCCAAAACATCATTACTCAGTCAGAGCTACAACAGAATTACCAACAGAGTTGCCGTCCAGGGTTGCCAGATGAGGCTGATGATTTCCAGCCCAAAAAATGCTCAAAACCCACCTGGAAACACAAAATACCGCCCAATTCTACTGATTTCTATGGCAAAAATTGGGCGGATCTTTCTGCTAAATACCATTGTTTCCCGCACACGGCCATCCTAAGCAGCCCAATTGGGCGGGAAATAGCCCAATCTGGCAACACTGTTGCTGTCGCGTCGTGTGTAGGCTACAGTAGATGACATCATGCCCCACTTCCACAATCTAGCCAGACTTGGCATGGGGTTTATCAGCAGAAATCAGAGTTACTGCAGAAGTACAGACGCTGCAGAGGAAATTGCTTTACGTCAATCTACCATCAACAACAGTTGAAAAAAAAAAAAAAGCAGACAAAATCTGACTTTGCCATAGAACATTAAAACAGGCCTAATGAACATTGTGAGTCGGGCCAGATGAAAAATGTACCCAATTGTTTTGAGAGAGAACTGGATGTGGTTGGTGTACAACTGACTGTGTGGCTGGTCAGTGTGGTCGTCGTGGCAGTTCCAAAATTAATTCATTTCTCTTATTACTTCTGTTTGGGACCATTAAAACGAGCCTAATGAACAATGTGAGTGAAAGAAACGTAAATGAAAAAATGGAAAATGTACCCAATTGTGTTAGGAAAGTACTGTAAGTGTGTTTTCAGGGATGCTCCAAAATGAATTGGTTTATCTCATTACTTCTGTTTGCGAACCTTGGCAAAGAACACGAGTTGGGTCAAAGAAGTCCACATCAAATTGTCCTTCAATGTAACGGATACTTTTGCTCACTGTTACTGCATGAATATTTATTTAATTTTTTTGGCTTGGCTTTCATGCATTCACTTGTGAAAAAATTGAAAATCGTGTTTTTTACAGTTACAGTAGGCAAAAGTATCCGTTATCACTGAAGGACAATTTCATGTTGGATGTCTTTGACCCAAGTCTGTACTGTGCTTGCTGTGTGAGGCTTGATTGGTATTTCATAATAACAAACCCATTGCACAATGCCAAAGTCACGCATGACCTTCTGAAGAACTAGGACATGACCAGGAATGTAAGGTCACAATAATAAAAGTGAATCACACTCGGCCGGGATGGTTTCATTTTTACCTTTTTCTTTTGATGCATATGGATGAATGGACAAATGTTGTACAGTACGCCAAAGTTAGTCGTAATATGATTACTGTAAGGTGATTAACTTTTGAACCATTTGACATTTTTATGATATCCAGGTGTGCACACTTTTGCGTATATGTGTAGACACAAACACACACGAAGAAGAGTAGCCTTCTGAGTGATCATGGAGTATTCAACATCAGAGAGAGAGAGAGAGAGAGAGAGAGAGAGAGAGAGAGAGAGAGAGCAACTACACAAATGCACACACAGCACATGAAAGAAAGAAATGGTTAAGACAGACGACACATTTGTACACACATGTGCGCACGCATGCAGGCCCACACACACACACACACACACACACACACACACACACACACACACACACACACACACACACACACACACACACACACACACACACACACACACACACACATCTAAGGAGGCAGTTACAACACAAGATACATACATACTGACTGTACATATCAACACAAATAGTCACACACACACAGTCCTACACACACACACACACACACACACACACACACACACACACACACACACACACACACACAATCACACACTACTTCCACACTTACCCACATATACGTAGAGACGCATCCTGTTTAGAGAGCACTTTTGTGTCCCATCTGTGTTCTGCTCCCCGTGCTGCCATCAGAAGCGGACGGGTCACAGAAAAAGGAAATAGTGAGGTGCACACACACACACGCACGCGCGCGCACACACACACACACACACACACACACAAAGGAAATAGTGAGGCACTGCATGGGAGGGAGGACATGCATCCCTGAAAATCCTCTTGACACACACACACACACGTGCACACAAACCTGCACGCACTCACACACACACACGCACACACAAGGACACACACACACACACACACGTGCACACAAACCCGCACACACTCACACGCACACACAAGGACACACACACACACACACACGTGCACACAAACCCGCACACACTCACACACACACACGCACACACACACACACACATGCACACACAGACGCGCGCACACACACACACACACACATGCACGCATCCTTTAACAGGCCTCTTGATACCCTCACACACGCATCCTTTAACAGGCCTCTTGATACCCTCCACACATGCATGCTTACGCACACACAAACACACCCTACACCCTAAACTGCAACTACACTACACATGGGTCAAAGACGTCCAACATGACATGACTTTTGCTTACTGTAACTGTGAAAAACATGAAATTTCAAAACAATTTTTTGAAAAGTGAATGCATGAAAGCCAAGCAAAAAAAATGTTTTTGCATTTACAGTAAGCAAAAGTATCCGTTGCACTGAAGGACGTGTTGGACGTCTTTGACCCACATGTAAACAAAACAAATCCAGTGAACCCACTCCAAGGAAAGGAATAGATATTATGCACACTCAGATTAGGGTGGCCAGACGTCCTTCTTTAGGGAGGACCGTCCTTTTCAGTGCCTTGTCCGGCGTAAGGCACAGCATTAAGCCGGACAAAAATGCATTAAAATGCATGAAATTGCATCTAAGAAACGCTAATTTCCGTGGGGGAGGACCCCCAAACCCCCCTTCCTAAAAGACGTCCTTCTTTTTCTTTTTCCTGCCACGGAGATGGTCACCCTAACTCAGATAGATTCCTGACTCACCGACGCACAAGGCAACACCACACTATATTTCTGAACAAATTCTAAATAATCTCTAACCAACTGATCTACAGCACACAGTACATACAGTATACAGAGACATACAGTACATGCACACAAAACACTCACCCATAGCCTTTAATCTCACGGAAATGCAATAAACACAAAAAGATATACATTCCTAATTTTAGCTATAATAATAAGGCATCGCATTTATCACCTGAGATGATCTAATCATATCAGCAAGGTAAGGAACTATAATCAGGAAAATCAATCCCTCTATCAACTTATATTTTAAGTTGATTGAGGGAAAATCCGAGCAATCATATCACGGCCGGCCGTCCAATACACAAAATGTGATCCATAATAATGTCTGTGATCCATGATAACTCTTATCTGTTTAGATAGTTTTGACCTTGACTCGCTTTCTCCCCTCCCTCCCTCCATAATGACTCTTGGCATTGCCGTCTCATCAGACATCACGCTAACTGCAGTGACGCAAAAGCAGCCAGTTTGGCACAGCTATTTTTAGCGTCCCCAACCTGATTACGGCCAAATTGAGTTGAATGATTTGCTCTTTAAAAGGCATACCTGCAATCCGAATGTGTCAGGGAGAATTTTTTTTTTTTCGTGCTTTACGGTCCAGCCAAGTCCAATTTTTCCTATTTTTTCCCTTTGGTATAACTTTTGAAACGGACGCTGTGCGTACCACGACACCAGTGTGCTAACATCTGGCTGGGCGTCCGCAGGAATGTGGCGTAAGCGTATTAACCAATTTAGCGGGGTTATCTAGATCGAGTTTAAAGTGTTGAGCGGCCATAGCCTACTACACGCCAGCTGGCTGGGCCCACACAAGTCATACCAGCTGGACTTTGCCGAATGGAGAGAGAGAGAGAGAGAGAGAGAGAGAGAGAGAGAGAGAGAGAAGTGTGATGCACAGTGTGAGGGAAAACACATTGGTGTTATCAGAAGGAGAGAGGCGAGGGGGGTGAGGAGGAAAAGAGGGAGGAGAATAAGCCTGAAAGAAGATAGCAATGTAAGAGAGAAATGTGTCTTGTTTTTTTGTACATGTTTGGATGGAAATCAACCACAAATCAATCAATACCTTGTTTTATATAAATAACTTGCTCGACTGTGTTTTTTATTGTCACCAGTTAATTTGGAATTGTTCTAAAAACTTAAAACCTTGACTTCCACAGTATTTTCATATGTGATTAAGTTCGAGCATTGTCACATAAATCAGTCTGGACGTGTTTTCATGGTTAAATTTGACTTAAATTGCAATAATTGAACAATTTTCGATTGTAAAATAAATCAGTGTCTAGCTCCCTAGTGAAATGAGATATTATGGTATTTAGGAAAGACGTTTCTGCAAAGTGACATGCACTAAAATGCCAGACTAGACATTTGTTTAAAAAAACTGAACGTAAGGAGTGTATGTTTCACATTGACTAAAATAGGCCAATAGTTTAGTAGCCAATCAGTAAAATCTAACACACTGGAAAGAATAATTGCCCATAAATGACCATAATCTGTTCGTCTGTGTCTGCCTGCCTGTCTGCCTGCCTGCCTCCCTCCCTCCCAGCCTACCTACCTGTCTGTCTGTCTGTCTGTCTGTCTGTCTGTCTGTCTGCCTGCCTGCCTGCCTGCCTGTCTGTTGGTGATGGTGGTGGGAGGGGTTGGGTGTTGGGGGTTGTTCTTCAACACTCCCACTGTTGACGAAGAACAGCCTTGGCGTGGCGTGGCGTAGCACCATACAGACGATCATGGCGTATCGCAGCGTCATGTTACATTGCATATCATATCCTAACACAGAGTCTCGTCTGGTCCTGGGTCTGACTCTGGCTCTTGGTCTGGCTCTGGTCCGGCACTGGCTGGGTTGTCTAGCCGGGGGGAACCTGAGACCTGTAGTCAGCCTGTATAGCCGCTCTGGGCCGCTGACAGCTTTGGCTGGGCCCGGGACAAAGACATCTGAAAGGGTCTCACACCCAGTACATACAATGTAATGAGGATCCAATTCTAGGCCCCCTGTCTCCTTGGGCCTGGGACAAGTGACCCCTTTGTCCCCGCCTGTCAGCTTCCCTGTAGCCGCTCCCTCTGAGGGCCCCGGCACCGGCACCGGCACCGGCACCCGCCTGCCGAGAGAGAGAGAGAGGGCCCTGGGTCCCACAGGAAGCAATTAGCCGCCTCTACTCCCTGCAGTCGCTAATAAAATGCAGAGGCTAACATGCTACACACACTCCGTCTGATGAGGGTTAATTACAGCCAGGTCTCCAGTGCAGTGTGTGTGTGTGTGTGTGTGTGTGTGTGTGTGTGTGTGTGTGTGTGTGTGTGTGTGTGTGTGTGTGTGTGTGTGTGTGTGTGTGTGTGTGTGTGTGTGTGTGTGTATGAGAGAGAGAGCGCGAAAGAGAGAGAGAGTCAGAAAGAGAGAGAGAGAGAGAGAGAAATAGAGCGAGAGAGAGAGAGAGAGAGTGAGTGAGAGAGAGAATATCGGGGTGGGTATGGGTGCACGTGTGTCTATGAATATCGGTGTGTGTGTGTGTGTGTGTGTGTGTGTGTGTGTGTGTGTGTGTGTGTGTGTGTGTGCCTGTGGACACCGGATAGGGAGTAAAGAACTTTAACAGGCAGCTGAGTAACAGTAGCAGCCAAGCAGCCACCTTAGTCACCATGTCAACTCCACTTACACCTTACACACACACACACACACACACACACACACACACACACACACACACACACACACACACACACACACACACACACACACACACACACACACACACACACACACACACACACACACACATGCGCACACACACATACAGACATACACACACAGCTATATGAATTCACACGCACACCCACACACACACACACACACACACACACACACACACACATGAACGCATGCACACACGCACACACACACACACATGGACACACACACACACACACGCACACACACATGAACGCATGCACACACGCACACACACGTGCACATGCACATGCATACATACACCTACCAATCTTTTATTACCTTCAGTTGCCGTAACAGTGTCAAATAGTTTCCATAATGCACCCTGATGGCGAAAGCTGACACATGCAATCAAACATAAAGTACACACACACACACACACACCACATAACCAACACATGGAGATCACACACACCTCCAGGCACTCACACATACAGACGTGCAAACACACCCACACACACACACGCGCGTGCACGCACGCACACTCATACACACACACACAAACATACACACGCACACACAAACTCACACACACACACACACACACACACAGGGAAGGACGGACGCACGCACGGACACACGTACACACCCATAGTCCTTGCATAGTATACATTTACTCCTATACACACACACACACACACACACACACACACACACACACACACACACACACACACACACACACACACACACACACATGACATCTGGTTCAATGCAGGTCCACCTGAGCTGAACCCACACCCCAGCACACCCCACCCCACCCCACCCCACCCCACCCCATCCCATCCCAGCCCAGCTCTCTGCAGTCCCAGACATCCTCTAGCTCACCGGAGAGCCAACGACTGGTCCAAGCACACAAGGGAGAGTGGGAGAGAGAGAGAGCGAGAGAGGGGGGGGGGGTGGAAAGAGAGAGAGAGAGAGAGAAAGACAGACAGAGACTGAAAAGGTAAAGAGAATAGAAAAGTGAAAGAGAAAGAGAAAGAGAAAAAAATACACAGACATATGAAGGAGAGATAATGAGAGAGAAAAAGAAATTGACACACGAGAGAGGAGAGAGACAGAGAGCGAGGAAGGAAAGACCAATGCGAGAGAGTGAGTGACAGAAAGACAGAGAGAGAAAAGACAGAAAGAGAGACAGAGGCCGTGAGGGAGGAAATGGGAGCGGTGGCGTGGCGTAGCGCTGCGCTGCGTGGCGTGGCGTGGTGGGCTGCAAATGAGGCAGTAAAGCAGACCGGGGGCCCCGGGCCAAGGGGGACCAGACCAGGGTAGACCAGGGCAGGGCAGGGGCAACTAGCAGGGCTGGACTGGCCATCTGGCATAGCGGGCATTTACCGGTGGGCCCTGCACCCTCGAGGGGCCCTATTTTCAGAAATGTAAAATATATACTATATATTTCTGAAAATAGGGGCCCACGAGGGTGCAGTTCCACCGGTGAGTCGGTTCTGCGTCGCTAATTATGAAGGGCCCCTATAAGCCAAAAGTACCCGGGCCCTATTTTTCCCCCATTTCAGCCCTTGTGACTAGTAGTATACAGGCGTACTTTCCATTAGGCAAACCGAGGCCATTGCCTTGGGCCCTGACCAAATTTGTCCTCGAAAGGGGCCCCAACCTTTTCACCAGTGATTTTCACGCACAAAAAAATAGGCTTGATCTTAATTTGACACTTATTTAAAGAAATCAAAGAAATATATGAGACAAAACACTAAAGTAGCACCAACACACAGAATTCTACGTATGTCTGACTTTTGGGGGCCCCCATGTCTATATTTCGCCAAGGGCCCCAAATTGGCTAGATCCGGCCCTGTATACAGAGGCCCTTCCTGCTGCCGATTGGGCTGCTGCTGCCGCCGGCCGGAGCCCATTCTCACCTCCTGTCATATGTCATGTCATCAAGAGTGTACGCTACACTGCACTACGCCACGCCACGCCACGCCACACCGCTCGCCGCGCCTCAAATGATCCTAATTACACCGAATCATTTCAAGTGTTTGTTTTAAAAAAGACACATTCCAGTGCTGAAGTGCAAAAACACATTTTGGGGTGAGTGGAATGGTGTAGGATTTTTTTGTAAAGTGGTACCAGATTTGGCTATGTAGCTCAACGTGGTGTAAGGTTTATCCTAAGACATTCAGGACATGTTGCCTCACAAACATTAACGAATGTTAAGAAATTATTCCATAAATATTTTTTTTCATCTGTAACTTCACTCTTTTTAATCCCCAAAGCGATAGAATAAAACATGGAATTGTGTGGGAAACAGCCCATAAGAGTTATCTCCTGTGGTCAATGTGAAATGATAAACTATTTTGTTCTTCCAGTTACTTATATTAGTGGTAGGCTCTAGACTGAGGGCTACAAGTAGTCATACATATTAGTAAGTAAGTTTAAGTAAGTAAGTTTAATTTATAGAGCACATTTAAACAGCAGGAACTGACCAAAGTGCTGTACAGTGTCAGACTAAAATACTAAAATTAAGCAATACTAAGAATTTGATTAAAAACAAGACAAAGTCAGCAGTAAGAATAAAACACATAAGATACAAAAGGCCTTCACACAGTGAATAAGATAAAATTACATGGATAAAGAAAAATAAGTAAATAAAAAATAAGGGGGAAAAAACAGGAAAAAAAAGATGAAACTAGGTAGCAAAGGCCAATATGTAGAAATGAGTTTTAAGTCTGGATTTAAAAGTAGTGATTGTAGGAGCAGATCTGATGTCAGGGGGCAAAGTATTCCAAAGACGAGGAGCTGCCACAGCAAATGCACGGTCCCCCCTGGTTTTGAGGCGGGACCGGGGAACGTGGAGGAGTCATACTATATTAGTCATACTAGTTGTCCACATGGTACATTGCTGCCCTATGCTCATTGAATGGCCACACTACTGCAAAGTCAAGTCAAGTCAAGTCAAAGTTTATTTGTAATGCACTTTTAAAACAACATGAGCAGCTGGACTGGAGACGCGCACCCAAGCATGACGCAAAAAGCATAAAGGGAAGTGGGGGGAAGTTTGAACTCTTTTAAAGCCCTGATGAAGGCCAATGTTTGGCCGAAACATGTTGGCAAATTTTAATGTTCAAATATGAACTAGCTACATGTAATTAAAAGCTTTTTAATGAAGTTGAAGAGTGCCTTGGATTTCATCATACATCTCTAAGTTACGTCTAACCAAAGAGCACCTTCGCACTACAAAACAGAATGCCGAAGCCCTCTGACCTACGCATTTGTTCAACATGAGCAGCTGACCAATGTGCTAACAGGAAGGCCTAAGTCAAGACTACTATGGTCTATGCATTGCTGTAAGCCAGAATCTGGAACGAAGTCGCAGGCCGAACTCAACATTTATTTTTAGAAATGGACTAAACTTGTGTGTACATGCACTTCATATTCATAGCTAAATTTCGCACACACTCTTTCCCATCATATTTGTTAGTTCAAATGTGTTCAGATGTGCACATCCCGTGACACAGCAAATTTCATGTTCAAGTCATGTTACGCTATACAGTAGCCTCTTACTGCAGCAGGGGTCGCCGGGGCGATAATGGCTTTGCGGGCAAAATTTGGCCCCCGGGCCCGAGTTTGACATCCCTGCTGTAAGCCATTGTGCATCACTTCATGCACCGTACTGTATGTATGGTACTAAGGCATAATGTGTGGCTGTGCCAGTGACCTTGCCATCACCATGGCATGTGAAATGGCTATGGGTAAACCTGAGACCCACTCCTTCCCTCACATCCTGGTCATCCTTTTGTTTTGCATTGCATTACACTTAGTTGACGTTTTTATTTAGAAACTTCCAGCTATTTACAGTGTGGGACATGAACCTGCAACCCTCTGATCTTAAAGTCATACTGTCCCATTTTTGGAAATATGCACATATTACACCTCCCCTTGAGTTAAATAATTGAGTTTTACCTTTCTCTTGTACTGTCAACCGTTCTCTGAGTATGGCGGTGCAAATTTTACCTCCATGCTAGCAGTTAACATTGAGTCCCATGAGACCAGCTGGCGGCTAACTGGTCTCATAGGACTCACAGTTATCTGCTAGCTTGGAGGTAAAATTTGCACTGCCATACTCAGAGAACAGCAGGAAGTACAGGAGAAAGGTAAAACTCAATTATTTAACTAAAGGGAAGGTGTAATATGAGCTAATTTCCAAAAATGGGACAGTATCACTTTAAGACCACCTTCCGAACCATTAGGCCACGGCTGCCCTGTTCTCTTCTCTTCGGGCTGCATCATGGAGTGCTAAGTACACTGGAGAAGAGCAGAGGTGTCAAAAGTAAAAGTACTTTTTTGTGGTGTAATTACAACACTAGCACATCATTACATAGCTGTTTACTCCATTGTACCTAATGAGATAGACGGACTGTGTTATTAAAAAACACTGAAAACACTAAAAGTTATTTGTGTCGGAAGAAAACTGTGTTTCTTTTTTTACTTTT
>NC_085858.1:47324145-47336645 GCF_034702125.1 Engraulis encrasicolus | reverse complement strand
AGAGAGAGAGAGAGAGAGAGAGAGAACGAGAGAGATAGAGAGTGAAAGAGAGAGAGAGAGAGAGAGAGAGAGAGAGAGAGAGAGAGAGAGAGAGAGAGAGAGAGAGACAGAGAGAGAGAGAAAGAGAGAGAGAGATGAGATGAGAGAGTGATGCACAGAGGAAGGAAAGCTGATGCATGAGGGAAAACAGAGAAAACGGATGAGAAAGAGAAGAGAGAGAGAGAGCGAGAGAACGAGAGAGATAGAGAGTGAAAGAGAGAGAGAGAGAGAGAGAGAGAGAGAGAGAGAGAGAGAGAGAGAGAGAGAGAGATGGAGGGATGGAGAGAGCGGATGAGTGCAGTGCGTTGTGTGAGGGAAAACACAGTGGTGTTATCAGAAGGACACTGGACAGCAGAGGTGTGTCCACTGGCCAGATTTTCACACACTGTGTGGTCCTCTGCCTCACCCTTCATCAACACTGTGTTTCTTAAGTGTGCATGTGTGTGTGTGTATGTGTGTGTGTGAGAGACAGACTGAGAGAGAGAGGGGGGGGGGGGGGTTGTGTGTGTGTGCAGGGCCGGATTAAGATTGCATGGGGCCCCTAGGCTACAGGTTGCTGTGGGGCCCCCCAGCAAGGCAAATTTTGCGACAAATTTACATAGACAGTGTCATAATTCGGGGATAGAAATTAAGGATGCCATGTCTACCAACTGTATTTATCATGACACATGAATTTTACCATATTGCATCTTGCCACAATTCTGATTTTTTTCACTTTTTACCAATCAGGGGCCCCCTGGCAGGTGGGGGCCCCTAGGCTACAGCCTTATATAGCCTCCGCATTAATCCGGACCTGTGTGTGTGTGTGTGTGTGTGTGTGTGTGTGTGTGTGTGTGTGTGTGTGTGTGTGTGTGTGTGTGTGTGTGTGTTCGTTCATTTGTGTGTGGTGTGTGTGTGTGTGTGTGTGTGTGTGTTCGTTCGTTCGTTTGTGTGTGGTGTGGAATGTGTGTGTGTGTGTGTGTGTGTGTGTGTTCGTTCGTTTGTGTGTGTGTGTGTGTGTGTGTGTGTGTGTGTGTGTGTGTGTGTGTGTGTGTGTGTGTGTGTGTGTGTGTGTGTGTGTGTGTGTGTTTTTCCTAATAATGACTCATGGGTTGGGGGGGTTCCTATACACTCTTGCCGAAGACATGTCCTCCTAAGAGACTATGTGTAGGTGGTGTATGTGTGTGTCTTTCTGAGAACAACCCTGCTGCCTGTAATTTCAATATACTTAACCCTAAGGACCTCACATTAACACTTCTCTGTATTATACTGCCTTTCATAGATCCTGAACTTCCGTAAATCTTTTTTCACACATGTATTCATATGAACTGAATCAAGTATGATAAGTAGCAGGCTTTTCTTTGATTCATATGAACTGATAAATGAAAACTAGATAAGGTTCAGAGGTTACGCCACTCCAATGTATTAACCCAAGAAACTTCCATCACCACTTTTATCATCGATGCCATGTGCATGTCTCTCACGGTTAATTCCCACGTTTGACAACGCAATGTGAGGGTGACGGACAGGAAACAAACGCGTAACCGGGAAATTTACTCACTTCAAACCAGTTCTCCCCGACTCTGCTCTCGAAGGACCATCCCACTCCCCACTCCCCACCACACACACCCCTCTATTCCCTGGCGGCCATCTTGCCGAACGCACCACAGCCCTTCCTCTCTTATCACACCCACACTCATGTTCTATGATGTAAAACATGACTAGGAACCACTGACCTAGAATAGCAGGCTTCTATAGAAGTCTGTTCATCGGTTTTGGAGCATTTGCGATTGACCTTCAAAAATACTTCCGCTCCAAATTTGCGGAAGCGTACCTTAGCAACACTGAGAACAAGCACTGATGGGCCGACGACGACCCCTTGCTCGTTGTGTTTTGCTGTCCATCAGAAGAATTCTAAAACAATTTTGTCAATCGACCGAAACTGTCCATCGACCCAGAAAACAATGCTTGGTCTGGTGTCCTGTTCTTCTTACTTCCTTCTCTGACCAAATAGCCTACTTGGGCCTTCCTCAAGTTGAAACCCATGCATATATGTGTTTTTGGTATAGGATCGGAGTAGTATCGGTATCGGCAGATATCCAAATTTAGATATCAGGGTCGGATCAGAAGTGAAAAAATGTGCATTGGTGCATCCCTAGTTCAATTCATAAGAGAAGTAAGAGCCTGGGGCCGGACATTAGACAGGAGCAGAGCGCCATTTCCCATGCATTTCATTTCATTTATTGTTTATTTGACAGGGACAGTGAACAACATACAATTGAGCCAGATTATAGCCCTGAGGCTAATTTTCATCTGTAATCCCTGGACAGGAAGGTGTTAAGATAAAAAGGGATTAAACAATTGAATAGCTCTCGACAAGAAAAATGTTTGGGTTATTTGAAAGGGGACACCACCATTTCAACGAAACAGAGCCAACTCGGCAAAAATTTCAAAGGAGATACATTGTTTCAAGTCGCCCATTGATGTAGCCCCTTAATGCGCGCCGTACCTCCTGAGGCACGCTGTAATAGACATTGAAATGTAACTACCATAGCACTACAATACTATGACACAACACAGGCCCTTTAGTAATGCACCACGACTTGGTCATTACCATACTGGTAACAATGAATTTATAAAGCCGCGCCTTAAGGGGTTAATAAGTAAAAAGTAACAAGTAAAAAAGTAACAATTCCATCCTGAAAACTAATATGCAAGTGTTATGATTTCAAATTAACATTGGAAATGGCTCAATGTCAGTATCAGGAAAGTTCCGATACTTTGGGAAAATTCCGATCCGATCCGATCTCGGAATTATGTTGATATCTGAACCTGATACCGATACACCGATACCGATATCCCATCCCTAAATTGAACACACGCTGCCCCCCTTATTTAGTAAGAACACTTGCGGAAAGCTTAACTTTTGTTTCTACAATAATTGATTCCCCTAATGAAGAACCACAGAAAATCAAGTTCTTTTTTTTTCTCCTGCGGCTGTATCTACAGTCACGTTGTCAATTAATACATGCACTTATCATGTAAGTACAAACCCCAACTCCGATGAAGTTGGGACGTTTGGTAAACAGTGAATAAAATCAAAATGCTATCATTTTCAAAACATTCAATCTATTCATTAGATGGAGAATAGTGAAAAGACAACATATTAAGTGTTAAAACCGAGAAAAAATATTGTTTTGGGGGACATATGTACTCATTTCTAATTTGATAAATCCAACACGTCTCAAAAGAGTTGGGACGGGGATCAGTGAAATTTAGTAAACATATAAGATAAAACAACAAAGAAGAACATTTCAAAATGAATTGTACTGACGGACAATATAGGTGTCCAGGTATAAGATCATCACAGAGAGGCTGAGTCACTCAGAATGAAAGATGCAAAGGAAATAATTACCATAGTTATTACATACATTTTTGAATTCCCTTTGATTTACCACGATTGAGTGTATATAAGACATATTTTTGTTAATAAAATCATTGTATAGGTTCATGACATCATGAAATAAATATTGGCTGTAGTCTCACTCTAATTCCTGGAGTGCTAGAGCTATTGAAAATTGACCATATTAAGAATGCTTAATGCATGAAAATGACACAGGGGTTTAACATTCTCCTAAGCACCTGAGCTCACTTGAAATAGACCCAGAAGACATGGGAAACTGTCCTTTGCTTACAGAAGTCAGCAGAAGTTGTAGAAGTCCATTCTTTTTGACAATAATAGAGCATTGCACATCCTGTGCTACAGTGAAAATGGACCATCCAACTTGTGTTAGTGCTAGCTTCAAAAGTCAGCCTCCATGATGGCATGCGGATGCAGTAGTGCATTGGTTAAGATGTTCTCACTCATCTGTAGAGTTAAATACAGTGCTGAATGGTATAAATGGGTTTTAAACAGCATGAAAAGCCACTCATGCATTATATTTTGAAGGGAGATCTTCGATTACTGCCACATAGTAAGGTCAAATTGCATTCTCTACTATGTTTTAACAGTGTGGCTCCATCATAAGGACCAGCATGTGATAAAATGGTGGGTTTTTGGTCAAGACCTGTCACACTGTAAGCACTACAGAAAGGAAAACATTGCAAAACATGACAAGGAATACACCCACCATTTAAGCTGGTGAAATCATGTCCAAGATAGGAATTAACACTGTTTTTTATATAAAATCATCTCATCGGTTAATGTATTTAACTGTTAAGTGTTGTCTTTTGTTTTGTTTTTAGTCTTCCTCGACATTTGCTGCCATTTATTGTCCCCGTCCCAACTCTTTTGAGACGTGTTGGATTTCTCAAATTAGAAATGAGTACATATGTCCCCCAAAACAATATTTTTTCTCGGTTTTAACACTTAATATGTTGTCTTTTCACTATTCTCCATCTAATGAATAGATTGAGTGTTTTGAAAATGATAGCATTTTGATTTTATTCACTGTTTACCAAACGTCCCAACTTCATCGGAGTTGGGGTTAGTACATATTGTTTTACATTATTATTACACCAGCTGTTAACTAATTTATCTCACAAGGAAAGTAAAAAAATATATATATATATATACCCCTTGGAATCTTTGGCAGACCTTATCAACAGTCACAACTGGAGCTAAGTCTGACCATAATTTTAAGAAAATATACGATTTCAGTTTTAGAAGGCTTTTGGCATAATGAAAGGACAGTCGTTAGCAGTGACATCTTGGACACTATGAATAGGGGCAGCTGTGGCCCAGTGGTTAGAGAGCTGGTCTTTCAATCTAGGGGTTGCAGATTCGAATCCCACCTGACCTCTCCCTACATCTCCATCCATGGCTGACGTACCCTTGAGCAAGGCACCTAACCCCACATTGCTCCAGGGACTGTTACCACTACCCTGAAAAATAATAACTGTAAGTCGCTGGATAAATGAAAGCGTCAGCTAAGTGTAATGTAATGTAATGAATAAAACATTCCTACATTGTATATAGGCAGTGTACATTGACCCAATTGTCTTCATGCATTTTGCCCTTTGGCATCAACAGCCCCCATGATAGCCATCTGAATGGTACCCCTGTGAGTCTTTTGACGTAAGTAAGGAGGGTGAGCTTGTGTGTCTGTGTGTAAAGTCATCCAATGAAAACAGCTCTGAACCACTTGTCCATCAGCATCTCTCTCTTGCTGGGATTCCCCCTATACTCTGATCTGACAAATCTACTCTCCGCTTTATTGAAGTGAGCAATGGTCTTTAAAGTTAAAGGAATAACTTGCCTGGAATACCATGCCATCAAAGTCACAGCCCCAATCAAGGTGTCTGTACTTGTGATCTACCGTCCTCCAGGAACACTGGGTGACTTTATTGACGAATTAGATACGCTGAT
This sequence comes from Engraulis encrasicolus, assembly GCF_034702125.1. NCBI lineage: Eukaryota > Metazoa > Chordata > Actinopteri > Clupeiformes > Engraulidae > Engraulis > Engraulis encrasicolus. Next base: position 47,331,259 of record NC_085858.1, on the reverse strand, counting down.
CTCCTCCATCACGGACCTAGGCGGCCCCCTACTGGTCCTCGGCGACTTCAACATACACCTAGATAAGCCATACGCCACAGACTTCAAGGCCCTGATGAACTCATTTGACATTCAACTAGCCAGCTGCCCCCCGACACACAAGAGTGGTAACCAGCTCGACCTGATCATGACTAAGGACTGCCAAGCGGACAACATCAAGGTAACACCAATGCATGTTTCAGACCATTTTTTCCTCCATTTCACCACCTCCCTACCCAACCCTACACACACGCCCCCTCCCTTGGTCACATATAGGCGGAATCTACGCAACCTGTCACGCACTACCTTCGCATCAGTGGTGGCAGATGCCTTGCCCTCAGCAAGCGTTCTCTCCTCACTCGATGTTGACACTGCTACGGATTCGCTCAGCTCCACACTGACCTCTTGTCTCGACAACCTGTGCCCACTAGTCACTAAACCTGCAAGACCTTCACAACCGCGACCATGGCTGACAGAGACCATCCGGGCTCTACGTACCACCCTCAGAGCAGCGGAAAGGAAATGGCGCAAAACCCGCAACCCATCTGACCTCGAAAAACTTAAATCTCTACTAGCCTCCTTCTCCGCCTCTGTAACAGCTGCCAAAACGACCTACTACAACGACAAGATCAGCAACACTACAGACCCACGTAAGTTGTTTTCTACATTCAAGTCACTGCTCAACCCTCCCCCCCCACCTGCGCCCTCAGACCTGAAACCAGACAACTTTGCCATCTTCTTCACGGAAAAGACGGCAAATATTAGCAAGCAATTCTGTGAGCCGACCTCCCGCCCAGAAGACACCCCCGTGGGAAACACGCCGACTCCTGCAACACTTAAAGAATTCACTCTGCTCTCTGAAGAAGACGTTTCCAAACTCATCACAAGAAGCCGTCCCACTACCTGCCTACTGGACCCAGTGCCCACGAACCTTCTTCAAGACATTGCCCAAACAGTGGTCCCAGCAATCACATCCATCATGAACTCCTCACTCTCCTCCGGCACTGTCCCCTCCGCCTTCAAACAAGCAAGGGTGACACCACTACTGAAGAAGCCTACACTGAACCCTGCTCATGTCGAAAACTACAGACCTGTCTCACTGCTTCCCTTCCTATCCAAGACGCTAGAAAGGGCAGTTGCAAAGCAGGTCACCAACTTCCTAAACCAGAACGGATTACTGGACCCAAAACAATCTGGTTTCAGAAGCGGACATTCAACTGAAACTGCGTTACTCTCAGTGACTGAAGCTCTAAGGACTGCAAGAACGGAAGGACTATCCTCGGTCCTCATCCTACTAGACCTGTCTGCAGCCTTTGACACAGTCAACCACAAGATCCTCCTGAGGATACTCACAGCCATGGGAATCACAGGCGTTGTCCACTCATGGTTCAACTCCTACCTCTCTGGACGCACCTTCAGTGTGTCATGGCAAGGGAAGCTGTCTACGACTCACACAGGCGTACCCCAAGGATCAGTGCTGGGACCCCTTCTGTTTGCAATATACACCTCCTCCCTGGGACGTGTCATTCAAACACATGGGTTCTCCTACCACTGCTATGCTGATGACACCCAGATGTACCTGTCGTTCCGTCCAGATGACACCACGGTCTCGGAACGCATCTCTGCCTGCCTCACCGATTTGTCAACATGGATGAAGGACCACCACCTACAGCTGAACCTGGCCAAGACAGAGCTCCTGGTGATCCCAGCTAAAGAGTCGCTCAGTCACAACATCAACCTCAAGATAGGCTCCACCATCGTGACCCCAAACAAAGTCGCCAAAAACCTTGGCGTCATGATTGATGATGAGCTGTCATGCTCCAACTACATCGACTCAGTCACCCGGACCTGTCGATTCCAGATGTCCAACGTACGGAATATCAGACCTGTGCTGACACAATATTCTACACAGCGACTGGTGCAGGCCACTGTCCTGTCCCGCGTTGACTACTGCAACTCACTCATGACAGGCCTACCTGCTTGTGCGCTAAAACCTCTGCAGATGATCCAGAATGCGGCGGCACGGTTGATATTCAATCAACCCAAAAGGACCCATGTTACTCCTCTATTTATTGAGTTGCACTGGTTACCGATCGCCGCCCGGATCAAGCACAAGGCATTGACCCTTGCCTACAAAACCATCACAGGAACGGCCCCAGCTTATCTGAAGGACCTACTAACGCCCTATGTTACTGGAAGAGAACTGCGCTCATCCAGCACAAGCCGTCTGGCTCTGCCATCCAGTCGCTCTAGGTACTCCCAGTCAACATTGTTCTCCGTTGTGGTACCCAAGTGGTGGAACGGTCTCCCAGAGGCAGCAAGACTAAGCACATCTCTTGCAGCCTTCAAGAAACAACTGAAGACCTTCCTCTTTCGAGAGAATCTACTAGACTAATGCTTGAACTGGCCTTGCCCCAGGGCAGACTCCTGACATGATGTTTAGTTTAGTTAGTTTGTGTGTGTGTACTCGTTATTTACTCTTTAATTAAAAAAAAGAAAAAAAACCCTCTGCAACTGCACTTGTTGTTCTGTATATCTCCTGTGCACATTGTATTTGCTTGTGATGTTGGCTTGAATATGTCCTCTTTTGAAAGTCGCTTTGGTTATAAAGCGTCTGCCAAATGCAATATAATGTAAAGGTTCCCGCGGCTTTAACTGCCAATGTACAGGCGAGAAGTACCGAGTTCTGCATTCCAATTGGTTACTCGCTTAGTCGCCTCGCTCGAGGTTAAAGTATTTTCAACTCGAGATCCGCCCACATCGCATTGCTTGTACAGTACTCGCCTACTCGTCTGGCTGGAACACATTGACATTCTATTGACTTAATTTGCTGAGCGAGTAACTAGCAGCGACGTGTGTGTACGGCTCATTAGTAAGGAGGGTGAGCTTGTGTGTCTTGTGTAAAGTCATCCAATGAAAATAGTTCTGAACCACGTGTCCATCAGCATCACTCTCTTACTGGGATTCCCCCTGTACTCTGATCTGACAAATCCACTCTCCGCTTTATTGAAGTGAGCAATAGTCTTTAAAGTTAAAGGTTTAACACAAATTATTGCCTTTACAGAAATTGAATCAATGTTCATCGACAGGGCTGCTGACAACTTCTGCCGGGCCAGTACAAATACATCTGAAAGGACCCCCCCTACATGCAATGCAATGGTGTCCCATTTCTAGGCCACCCCTTCTGTTCTCCCAGGACCCGGGACGATTGACCCCTTTGTCCCCCGTTGTTGGCCTTCTTGCTCATCGATCACATGTAAACGACAACCAGGTTTAAATAGCGACTTTTTTAGCCTTTAGCATTCATTTGGTGACCTCAATGTTGCTGTTGACACAGCAAAGCTTCTGGACTAAATCTGTCTGAGCTATATTACGCATTAGCGCAATGTGAGTGTGACTACTGTATGTCTGGTCCTCATTAAGGGGTCGTCTCTTCATGTCTGTGCATATTTAAAGTGTCAGGTCTAAGTGTTATATGAGTCTAGGTATGTGTTATGCACAGTGTGTCTGTCTGTCTGTCTGTCGGCTGGTCTGTCTGTCTGTGAATTCATCGATCCATCCATCAACATGTAATGTGTTTAGTTTAGTATGCAGTTTATCCTTTCTCATGACTCTCAAATAGCTCACACAGACAGACACAGAAACACACACACACACACACACACACACACACACACACACACACACACACACACACACACACACACACACACACACACACACACACACACACACACACACACACACACACACACACACAGAGAGAGAGAGAGAGAGAGAGAGAGAGAGAGAGAGAGAGAGAGAAATGGAAAAAATAACAAGTGCTGGAATACACACACATATTCACACCCACCCACGCCTATACACACACACGCACACACACACACACACACACACACACACACACACACACACACACACACACACACACACACACACACACACACACACACACACACACACGCACGTTTAACGCTACTGAGTGCTCCTGCTGTCATTTTGCTGTGATGTGTCTGACGGCCCGGCCAGCCTCTGAGCAGCTCTGGCCTCTTCCCACTTATACTTCTCTCCCTCCCGAATGATATTTTTCCATATTGGTATTGATATAGCAACTCAACTCTCCCACTGTTTATAGCCTATTGGCTTACCACAGGGCCAGCGGGGATCCCCCCTCAGCCAATCAAACGCAGCCAACAACAATTCCCAACTCAGGCTCACTCGGTAAAGGGCAGAGGGAAAGAAAGAAAGAAAGACAGAAAGAAAGAAAGAAAGAAAGAAAGAAAGAAAGAAAGAAAGAAAGAAAGAAAGAAAGAAAGAAAGAAAAAAAAGAAAGAAAGAAGGAAAGATAAAGAGACGGCGGAGGAGAGCGACTGTATCATAAGGGGGAGAGCACGTAAAGCTCTCATGGTCCAGCGAATACTAACAGCAGTGTTGCCAGATGTGTCTGACCAAATCCCGCCCAAAAGGTTCTCAAAAACTGCCAAAAATGCGCTAAATTCCACCCAAATTCAACAAATTACATTGACTTCTATGGGCCCAAAACGGCTGAAAAAAACGCCAAATGGCCAATTTTTCCAATTTTTCCCCGCAGACGCTCATCCCAAGTAGCCCAATTGGGCGGGCACCCGCCCAATCTGGCAACACTGGCTAACAGCTTCAATTCAGTGTGCTACTTTGCTTTCCTAAATGGTCAATAATTACTATGAGTCGGAGGGAATCAGGCTGCGTTTGTACAGTTGTAAGCACTTATGAGGGGAGTTATATGCTTGGCAACTAAACATTTTTCAGCTCTCTTTCTTCCTTTTGTTTTTTTCCTAGAACTGGACATTTTCCTTTTTCTCTCTCTTCCACACAGGCTTACATCCTCACACGCACACACTCACCTATGCACACACACATACTCACATTTACACACACTCACCTATGCACACACACATACTCACATTTACACACACTCACCTATGCACACACACATACTCACATTTACACACACTCACACACTCACCTATGCACACACACATACTCACATTTACACAGACACACACACACTCACACACGTGGCCGCACGCGCACACACACACATACACACAGACTTGCATGCACACACACACACACACACACTTTAACTCATGCATGTACACACACTCACCTACATTCCCCTCCCAACACATACTGTACATGTACCAGTATGCACATACACATCCGCATACGTGTGCACACACCCACACTCACTTTTCAGACACACGCTCAAATAGACACACTCTCACACACATGCCGCATGCACGCACGCACGCTCATGCGCACACACCCACACTCACTTTCCAGACACACGTTCAAATAGACACTCTCTCATATACACGCACGCATGCGCACACGCACACGCACACACACCTCCCTTTCCACACACACTTGTACCCACCCTCCCACACACACACACACACACACACACACACACACACACACACACACACACACACACACACACACACACACACACACACACACACACACACTCACTCAACTACCCTCTCTCACTCTCTGTCTCTCTCTCTCTCTCTCTCTCTCTCTCTCTCTCTCTCTCTCTCTCTCTCTCTCTCTCTGTCTTGGCAGAGAGTCAGCAGCTCTGGCGCTCTGGCGCTCTGGCTGGCAGCAGCAGCATACGGCAGAGTAGAGTGCTGCCACAGCCATGGAGGCCGTAAAAACTCCAGACTGGCCGGGCCGTCTGACTGCTTTATATTTGCATGACAGATGTACATCACCTCACCGCTCCACTGCGCTGGGCTGCGATGTGCTGGGCTGCGCTGGGCTGGCCTGTGCTGTGCTGTGCTGTGCTGGGCTGTGCTGGGCTGCGCTGGGCTGGGCTGGGCTGGACTGGGCTGTACTGCTCTGCACCGAGTTGGCCTGTATCAAGGTATTTTTTGGGGGGGGCCTTGGCTAAAGAGGGACTTGGGCCCTCTTATTTGTCCTCATACTAATGCCTTGTCATCGGTGTCACATAACCAGTCATACTATTGACGAGGGCCCTACTTTTCATTGTTGTCTACAACATAGCCAGTCATAATATTGACGAGGGCCCTCCTTGTCATTGCTGCCAAGAACATAAGCAGTCATTACCAGACACCCCCTCCCCCCCTTCAGCTGGGGCCCCTTGGCAATTGCTAGCCTGATTATCATCGACGTTCAAATCTCTTGGAGACTTGGTCTGACCAAGAGCATAAAAATTAACATTTCCCAAACGGCATGGTTGACCCGCCTCCCTTCGTTTGCTTATGGTTGTTTGCTTCTTGACAAAGTGAAAGGAGTTCCCGTCTGCGGGAACTCAGAAAGTACTTGCATTAATCTTGACCTGACTAGGCAATTGCCTAGTTTGCTTCCCTGGTTGTGACTGGCCTGCGTGCCGATCTGGAACTGGTGGAGGAGGTGGATGGAGAGCTGTGAGAGCCGATTTTTACGGCCCCTCCAACCAAAAAAAACCCCTTAAACCGGGAGGGAAAATGAAAAGTATTTATTGCGACCCCTGCTAACGGCCGCTGTTCGCGGGCGCCAACTGGTGACATCACAGGGGCACGGGGTTCTAGAGTGTTTAAGGATGTGTGGTTTCGGTTCCAGAGAGTGACAGATTTGTTCGATGTAATGCAGTAAGCAGATATACACAGAGCCGATGCCACTCACTCACTCACTCTCTCACAGCTCAAGTTCAGCTTCACATGACGCCATGTCAGTCTGAATTAAGTCAAGGCAAGGCATGAAAATCCTGTATAAAATGTTGGGTTAAAGGGTAAATGGTTTTTGTGTTGTAGCTCGAGCAATATTATTACCTAGAGTGGGCACATGGCAACAGCAAATGAAGAGTTTTTCCAGTCAGGCCACGAAGTGATTCTAGTGGCTGAGGACGACTGAAATATTGTATAGGCACCTCCAAGTGTTAGAATCTCAAGATCCCTCAAAGTAGCACTAAGTCATTTTCTAAGATGGCCACCCTAAAGGTTGGAAGTGAAATTCTATACAACAGACTGATGGCCCTTTCATATATATAGTGTACTACATATGTGTAGTGTACATTTTTTTGCGCCTTTTTTCTTGATAGGACAGTGAG
>NC_085858.1:47305896-47324047 GCF_034702125.1 Engraulis encrasicolus | reverse complement strand
CAACAGCATACAGGACAAGCTGGGCTACTTCAGAGTGACTAGACCCAGGGATGACTGGAGCACTCAGCAAGGTTTTTTATTATTTTGGTGCACAAAGTGATATACAACAGACTGATGGCCCACTCATCTAAATATGTGTTGTGTACATTTTATGTTGCCTTTTTTGTTATTACATTACATTACATTGCATTTGGCAGACGCTTTATAACCAAAGCGACTTTCAAAAGAGGACATAATCAAGCCAACATCACAAGCAAATACAAAGTGCACAGGAAATATACAGAACAACAAGTGCAGTTGCAAAGAGGGGTTATTTTTATTTATTTATTTATCTTTTTTAATTAATAAAGAGTACACACACCGCACACACACAAACACATACACACACACACACACACACACACACACACACACACACACACACACACACACACACACACACACACACACACACACACACACACACACACACACACACACACACACACACACACACAAACTAAACTGAACTAAACTAAACTAAACTGAACTGAACTGAACTAAACTAAACCTCATGTCAAGAGTCTGCCCTGGGGCTAGGCCAGCTCAAGCATTAGTTTAGTAGCTCCTCTCGAAAGAGGAAGGTCTTTACTTGTTTCTTGAAGGCTGCAAGAGATGTGCTTAGTCTTGCTGCCTCTGGGAGACCGTTCCACCACTTGGGTACAACAACGGAGAACAGTCTTGACTGGGAGTACCTAGAGCGACTGGATGGCAGAGCCAGACGGCTTGTGCTGGATGAGCGCAGTTCTCTTCCAGTGCTACCAAATTTGCAAACACTAACTGATTAGTAGCACTTCTTGTGCCTTTATTCATGATAGGACAGTGAGAGACAGGAAGCAAGTGGGGACAGAGACACGGGGAAGGACCGACAAATCAAACCCAGGCCAGAATCGAACCCGGGTCGCAGGTGCAGCGGTGCAGTGCCCTACTGCTTGAGCCTCGGCAGGGCCGAGTAGTGTGATTTTATCACATGGGTGTAGTAGCCACTCACTGGTGTTAGTGGTAATAAAAGTCCTAATAAAAGTTGATGGACAACTGCAACACTTTTGGAAATATTATTTTGAAGCTACTTATCGAAGAAACCACTTATTTGTTTATTTACAAAACAATTTTTTTTCTTGGGAAGGTGACATAGTGATATGAGCTGGCATTGGGCTATGTACGTCATGTGATACACTTGCTAACATGCTAAACTAGCTAATATGTTCAACGAAGAAACCTGGTTAAGTCCAGATGTGAAGCCTGTTCTTTTTTCAATCATCACATTTCTTAAGATTTTCCTGAAAAAAACAACAACATTTGGTTATGTGTGGTGAGAGGTTTAGGCGATTAATGGCCTGACATTTACAAAGAGCTTTCAAAAGACATATGGTATTCAGATCATAGACTGGCATATAATGAAGTCGTATATCATGTGCACATGGCATAACCATGACTGCCTCTCCAACAGATTCATGGGCCTCGTCAGACCCCATCCATCGCACCGCATTAGTCTTTAGTCTGGGTGGCCTGCTGAACCATGGGAGCGAGCAGGCCTGACTAGTAATCCTACATAGCCATCGATGGACGGACAGACGGACGGATGGATGGAAAGACAGACAGACAAGCAGGTAGATAGACAAAAATACATACACACAAACTGTGTAGACATTTATTATAGAAACAGACAAAGACATGCACACAAACACACACACACATACACACACAGATAGACAGACAGGCACACATGCACACACACACGCATTCACGTCTCTCTCTCTCTTTAGCTCTCTCTCAAGTCACCCCCCCCCCCCAACACACACACACACACATACACATACACACACACACACACAAGGATTGTGCAGAAGAGCTGAAGGATGTCTTCACAGACATCTTTAACATCTCTCTGGAGCAAGCAGTCATCCCATCACTTTTCAAAGCTGCTACCATCATACCTGTGCCGAAGAAATCATCACCATCATGCTTCAATGACTACCGTCCTGTAGCACTGACGCCCATAATCATGAAGTGCTTCGAACGGCTAGTCCTGTCACACATCAAAGCCACCCTACCCCCCACCCTAGACCCCTACCAGTTCGCATACCGAGCCAAGCGATCCACGGAGGATGCAATTTGCTCTGCCCTCCATCCAGCCCTCACCCACTTGGACAATAAAGACTCATATGTGAGAATGCTGTTCATTGACTTCAGTTCAGCATTCAATACCATAATACCACAACAACTCATCAGAAAACTGGACAAACTAGGTTTCAGCACCTCCCTCTGCAACTGGCTGCTGGACTTCCTGATGCAAAGACCACAAGCAGTACGGGTAGGGAACAACACCTCGAGCACCCTGACCCTGAGCACGGGGGCTCCGCAAGGTTGTGTTCTCAGCCCCCTGCTGTTCACGCTGCTGACACACGACTGCACAACGACCCACAGCACTAACCATCTAGTGAAGTTTGCGGATGATACAACACTGGTGGGCCTCATCACCAAGGGCGATGAGACTCACTACAGAGAAGAAGTAGACCTGCTGGCCAGATGGTGCAAAGACAACAACCTCCTGCTGAATGTCAACAAGACCAAGGAGATTGTTGTCAACTTCCAAAGGGTCCAAAAACAACTGCCACCACTGACCATCGACGGCGATGCTGTGGAGAGAGTGAGCAGCACCAAGTTCCTTGGAGTGCACATCAGCGACGACCTCTCTTGGACCACCAACACTACATCACTGGCGAAGAAGGCCCATCAGCGTCTCTACTTCCTGCGCAAACTAAAGAAGGCAAGTGCTACACCCTCCATCATGACAACATTCTACAGAGGAACCATAGAGAGCGTCGTGTCCAACTGCATCACAGTGTGGGGAGGAAGCTGCACGGAGAAAAACAGGAAGACACTCCAGCGTGTTGTGAACACAGCGAAGAAGATCATTGGAGTACCACTCCCCTCCCTGCAGGACATTTACACCACACGCCTCACCCGGAAAGCACTGATGATCATCAAAGACACAAGCCACCCTGCACACAAACTGTTCAGCCTCCTGCCCTCTGGAAAGAGGTACAGGCGCCTCCGTTCCCGTACCACCAGGCTGGCGAGCAGCACAATGCACCAAGCGATCAAGATGCTGAACACTCAACCCACTCTCCCTCCAATGTCAGCCTCTAGCCAGCAAGGCCACTGACAACCCCCCCCCCCATCCCCCACCACCATATCTGCGACTGAACATTCCACCTGCAGTACTATACTTGTGACTGAACTTTCAACCTGCACTAACTCACAACATGCACACACACACACACACACACACACACACACACACACACACACACACACACACACACACACACACACACACACACACACACACACACACACACACACACACACACACACAAGCACACTGCACTTTCTGCACTAAACCCAAACATACACACACTGACACACACACACACACACACACACACACACACACACACACGAACACACACACAAGACGCACAACGCACCTTCAACCAGCACTAAACACATACACACACATACACACACACACACACACACACACACACACACACACACACACACACACACACACACACACACACACACACACACACACACACACACACACTGCAGCTGGTGTACTTGACAGACCTTTTAATATTTATTTTTTCTTCAAAATGCTACTATTACCATGTCAGAACGCTATAAAGGACTTTTTTAGGAAAAGCACAAAAGCACAACAAATACCTCTTAATGTATGTCCTCTACAAGTCTTCTGTTGTCCAGTCTTGCACTTTAAATGTCTGTATGAGCACTGTCTATGTCCATACTGTCTTAAGTCCATGTATAAGTACTGTCTATGTCTATACTGTCTATGTCCTTACCTAGATTAGTCTATGTCTGTATGGGAAAGCAAGAAATGTAATTTCAAATTCTTTGTATGACCAGTGCATGTAAAGAAATTGACAATAAACCTACTTGACTTGACTTGACTTGACACACACACACACAGACACACACACACACAGACGCACACGCGCACACGCACACATGCACACACAGTTAGGTTTTACACTGCGCTGGACACTGCTTTGCCTAGCTGGTCAGTGGTATGAAAACCAGGTGTGTTTACCTGCCCTGTCACATGACCATGGACCAACCAAATGAGGCTGCTGTAAGTAGCATGGTACAGTATGTAGGGCAAGGGGCAGAGCAGATAGCCTGTAAGTGCTACTAATCAGTTAGTGTTTGCAAATTTGGTAGCACTTTACAATAACGTCCTATTCACAGCTTTATAAACACTTTATTAACATTTAATATCAATTAACATATAACAAAGCATTTACAAATGTTCGTAAATGAGTAATAACCAAACTATGACTCCACAGTGGAGTGGAAATCAACTTGTACTGTGTGAGTTTTATGTGGTTTCATGCCCTCTGGTCTTTGGAGGAGAAACTTCCAGAACCGCTGCGACTGCGCTGTGTCTGTGTTGGCATAGTATTTCTTGCCCATTTATAAACATTTGTACATGTTGCTGATAATTAGGTAATTATTTATGAAGTGTTTATAGAGCTGTGAATAGGACATTATTGTAAAGTGTTAACGCACATTTTAACACCAACACACTCATCTGCACTTCCAAAACGACCAAGATGACAATATTCATTACGTACATTACACTTGCCTGTTACTTTTTTTGAAAGTGATTTACCTCCTAAAGACACAGTGTCTGTTGATAAATGAGCTGTTACCAGAATGGCAAAGACCAAGTTGTAATGTATTACTTAAGGCCCTGCGCACTGTCATAGCGGTGTAGTATTTTTTTTTTCAGTGACTAGGCTATTACAACGTTCCAGTGTGTGCTGGACTGGAATTGAAAAACAGCTCATCACACAGCCCCCTGCTTTTCTGATTTGATTTGATATTGTATTCTATGATATTGTGATTAGCTCAGTCCTTAGTCCACTGTCTTTATTACTGTAAAGATAGGAGAGTGGGCCATCCCTTCTGAATTGAGGGCCGGTATCTAAGGGAAACTAACTAACTAACTAACTAACTGACAACGGAAAACAACAGCATCGGCCCATGAGAACTGTCGGCCCACCGGGAACATACCCTGTATGCCAGATTACCAATCCAGCCCTGGGCTACTGTTATTTAGGCACAGGGTATATTTACAGGCCCAACAATGTAATGTGGGGTTAAGTGGCATATACAGTAGGTGGACCTCAGTCATGGATTGAAGTGTAGCGTCAGTCAAGAGGGGATTTTAAACCTACAAACCTCTGATGCAAAACCCCAAACTTCCTAACCACTAGCCCCTAGCTCCCAAACCACACATATGCATACATGTACGTACTGTCAGTGGTGTAGTCTACGTAGAACACAGGTATACGGAGTATACCCACTTAAAATTGATTGATCCATTATTTAGAAGAGCATAAATATCTACAGTATACCCACTTCAAAAAAGTAGACTACACCGCTGCATACTGTATACTGCAGGTACATTTGAGCCTCGCTCCTATTGAATACTGTGGCAGTCAGAATGAGTGGAGCATGGGTCCTCATGCAAACCTGCCCTCTTTTGCTTTCGTTTCTTTTTGCATTACACTTTGCATCTGCAGCATCCTGGTCTGTGTGTGTGTGTGTGTGTGTGTGTGTGTGTGTGTGTGTGTGTGTGTGTGTGTGTGTGTGTGTGTGTCTAAGGCAGACATCCAGTCCACATAGCCTACCGTTAACAGCAAGATATCAACATTGTACATGGTACTTGTATGTGTATGAGTTCTCACTTATATGGCTCATATAAAAGTAGCCCATTTCTTATGTAAGATTTTATTAAACTTGCATACAAGATACAATGTATATGTATTGTCATGCACACATGCATTCAATAATTCATTACCGATGAAAGTTTCTTGTGTTCAAAAATGTCCCAAATAGCAAAAACTGTAAAATGGATTGTAGAAAATATAGAAAAAGTCTCTGCAGTAGAAAAAAAGGCAGGTTGGAAAAAATGAGATGAAGAATGAAGAAAGTGGTTCAAGGGCAGTGTTTTTCCATTGTGCTATTTATCACAATTCTGACCCAGAGAGGAATTGACTTCCTGTCCACCTGTCCCTCCTCCTGCTCTGTCCGCAGTTATGGGCCTCTGTCATTGGCATACCCAATGCTTGTGTGTGTGTGTGTGTGTGTGTGTGTGTGTGTGTGTGTGTGTGTGTGTGTGTGTGTGTGTGTGTGTGTGCATGTATGTGTGTGTGCATGTATGTGTGTGTGTGCGGGCTGGCTTGCGTGCGTACCTGCGTGTGCGTGCATGCTGTGTGTGTGTGTGTGTGTGTGTGTGTGTGTGTGTGTGTGTGTGTGTGTGTGTGTGTGTGTGTGTGTGTGTGTGTGTGCGTGCGTGCGTGTGCATGTATGTGTGTGCATGTATGTGTGTGCGTGCCTGCGTGTGCGTGCGTGCGTACCTGCGTGTGCGTGCATGCATGGTGTGTGTGTGTGTGTGTGTGTGTGTGTGTGTGTGTGTGTGTGTGTGTGTGATGATGATGACATCGTCGTGGCGGAGCTTTGACTAGGCAAATGAGTAGCGGCCCATGTCCCTTATCGGGGCGGTCACACTGCGTGCCCTCAGGCCCCTGCAGGCAGGGCCCCATGCAAACTCCTGAATCACCGATCACTATCACTGCCCATCTCTAAGGAGACTAGCAGCTACAAAATGTACAGACAGTCACACACATATGCATATGAACACAAACACATGCACGTACACGTACACAGGTACACACGCACACACACGTACACACACACACACACACACACACACACACACACACACACACACACACACACACATGTACACACACACACACACACACACACACACACACACACACACACACACACACACACACACACACACACACACACACACACACACACACACACACACACACACACACACACACAGACAGACAGACAGAGACAGAGAGAGAGAGAGAGCAACTAATTTGTGAAATGAATGTTGACACCAACCAAGTTAATATTTTCTGCTGTTTCAAGGAATCTATTTAATCAGGATTAGTGATTTAGAATTATTGCTGATATATGATTGTAGTGTATCATTGTCAAATAAACAGGCAAGGGTGATACATTGAGCTACATACAAAATTAAATACTTGGGTCAACATTATTTTAAATGATTAAATATGCCGACATCTTGGCTCAACTGGGACGTGGTAAATGCACCGAGAAAGTTGTATGAATGACAATATGGTAATACTTGAAGGGCACGTAGGCAATCTAGTAACACTTGCATTTTATGGTTCCTATTTAGTGCATGTACATGTAACAGCATATAAATGTTCTACCAGTAATGGCTAATCCTAACCAGAGCCCTAAGGTGCAATGTAAGCACATTATATTATGTATTGTAACCAGTGTTGGGCAAGTTACTTTGAAAAAGTAACTAGTTACTAGTTACTAGTTACTTCTCCAAAAAAGTAACTGAGTTACTTCCTGAGTTACTCCGGCATCAAAGTAACTAGTTACCAGTAAAAGTAACTATTGCGTTACTCGCCCCCCGACCATGTTTCATAAACCACATAGAGAAGGACGGTAAAGACAGGTAACGTTACAAACAACAATTTATTGCAACATAATAAACCAAAGCCACTGGATGGACAAAATATATATATATTTTTTTATATATATAAAAGAAAATAACACATTTTAATAGGCTTATTTAAATTCAACTGAAAATGTGCATGTTAAATCCAACTTTAAATTACTACTAAATGTAGTATTTACATTTTAATTATTACTAAATGCTACCCTTTCAAACAAGACTACGATTACGTCATTTTGTAGTTCACAGAGTCGTGAAGCAGTAAAAGACGCGACCTGTGACGCGACCACAAAATGCGGAAGTAGCCACTTTGCGCCTTTGTCTCGAAGCGTGCGAGTTGAGTTTGTGTTGTTATCAGCGAACTATCAGCGAGCTATTTCATCGTGGTTAGTGAGAAGTTGAATCATGATGAAGTTCTGAGCATGTTATTTGCCTATTCTGACTCTGAAGGACAGTTTTTATCTCACGAGGAGGATAATGATCGGACGAGCACTCTTTGTTTACCGCGGTGAAACTTTGTGAACGCAATGATGCCGACATGCGAAGCAAAGATGTTCTCTAAGCACACACACACATTCAAACTCATTCGGTGACTTTATCCGATCTCAAGTGAGTCGGCGGTAGTGGCGAATGCAGTCGTAGTGTCCATACAGGTAGGCCTATTGGTGGAGGAATTAGGGGTGAGAGAAGTGGTTCTGGTAATGTTAGCTTGCGCTCCCTCCATTCAGCCCCCGGTGATGCGGGTAGCCACCTATCCGGACGCAAACGCAATAATCCTGGGATCAGACAAACACTGTTCACCAAGCAGCACACACACTCATTCTGTCCCTCTTTCTGACTTCTACTGGGTGAATGGCAGCGGCGAACGTGGCCATATGACCGTATGGAGAGGTTTTGGTAATAGAACGCACGGTGACGACGCATAGGCTACCCTAAAACAGTAACGTGCAGTAACGGAGTGTATGAAATTGTAACGGCGTTATACTGACCGTAAGAATAATTAGGATCAAAAAATGAGAATAAATTCTCTGACTAAGGCACTCCAAATTAAAATGTCTTTATTAATATGACAGGTCCTACATGGACATATTAAAAACAAGGCCCACGCGTAGCGGCATGAGTGCCTTCTTCAGGGCAGTAACACAAAAGAACAGAGTAGTGCATTTGTTAGGGGTGTAGGTAAGGACAGGTGCAGACAACTAGATGATTAGTGCTGAGCTTCTCCAACTGCTGAGCCCGCCTCTCACACAGCTCCCAGCAGTAGGGATCTGTCAATCAAACTGGCAAAACAAACTTGGGCCCGCCTCTCACTCGGTTCCCAGACAGTAAACATTCACAAAATCAACAAAAGGATACATATTTTACATGTTGTAAGACTACACAATCTACATATATGTACATGAAGTAGCCTATAAATAGATCTAAGCTCCATGTTCTCTTAAAAGACCATAGAATGCTAAAAACAGTTACAGGAAAGGTACATAGTCTATTTCTTCATTCAAGCCTGGAAATTCCATTGCTTTTAGTTTCCAAATCCAAAATGTTTCTCGTTGCAATAATAACTTGAGTCTATCACCACCACGTATTGATGTTTTTACAATTTCAACCCCTTGAATTTTCAGGCTTGAAGGATCACTGCGGTGTACATCCTTGTAGTGTTTGGCCATAGGGTAATCTTCATTCTGGACTCTAATTGCATACTTGTGTTCATAAAAACGCTCTTTAAGTTTTCTTTTCGTCCTGCCAACATAAAAACATCCACACGGGCATTTAAGACAGTACACCACATATTCAGAATTGCAATTAATAAACCCATTGGTCTTGTATTCTCTCTGTGTTCTCGGGTCATGCAAACTCTTGCTTTGGATAACTCCTCCACAATGGTTGCAAGAACCACATCTATAAGTTCCTTTTAACTCTGTCTGTAGCCATGTTTTTTGTTTGGGGGCTGGTAGGTAGCTCCTGACAAGTGTATCCTTTATAGATGGTGCTCTCTGGAATACAGTAATGGGTGGATCTGGAAAGACATTTCTTAAAAGTGGATCACTCTGCATCATCTTCCAATTAGATTTGATAATTTGTTTCATTCTTTGGGCACAACTGCTGTATTGTGTGACGAAACAAGGTCTAGAGTTAGTCTTGGCTCGGTCAGTTTTCTTATTTTTCTTTTTTAATAAATCAGACCGAGGTATTGAGCGAGCCTTCACTATGGCATTGTCAATTAACTCTGGAGAATAGCCTCTTTTGCAGAACCTTGATTTCATGTCTTGAGCTTGCTCTTCAAAATCAGTATCTCTGTCACAAATGCGTCTGAGACGCTGAAACTGGCCAAAGGGAATGTTATTTTTGAGACTTTTTGTGTGAAAGCTATCAGCCCTCAGTAGTGTATTTCTGTCACTGCTCTTCCTATATATAGAAGTGTGCAAAACATTGTCATCATCTATGGAAATCAACAAATCCAAGAAACTGATTGATGTTCTTGAGTATTCAATGGACAATTTTATGTTTGGATTCGTAAGATTTAAGTACTCATGAAACTGTAGTAGTTCACTCTCAGTCCCTGACCAAAGCAACAGGATATCGTCGATAAAGCGAGACCAGAACACCAGCTTATCACAGAAGAGATTTTTAGATTGATTAAATATGTATTTTTCTTCCCAATGACCCAAAAACAAATTGGCATAATTTGGCGCAAAACATGCACCCATGGCTGTGCCCTTGCTCCTTGTACAGGCAACTCAAGGGCACAGCCATGGGTGCATGTTTTGCGCCAAATTATGCCAATTTGTTTTTGGGTCATTGGGAAGAAAAATACATATTTAATCAATCTAAAAATCTCTTCTGTGATAAGCTGGTGTTCTGGTCTCGCTTTATCGACGATATCCTGTTGCTTTGGTCAGGGACTGAGAGTGAACTACTACAGTTTCATGAGTACTTAAATCTTACGAATCCAAACATAAAATTGTCCATTGAATACTCAAGAACATCAATCAGTTTCTTGGATTTGTTGATTTCCATGGATGATGACAATGTTTTGCACACTTCTATATATAGGAAGAGCAGTGACAGAAATACACTACTGAGGGCTGATAGCTTTCACACAAAAAGTCTCAAAAATAACATTCCCTTTGGCCAGTTTCAGCGTCTCAGACGCATTTGTGACAGAGATACTGATTTTGAAGAGCAAGCTCAAGACATGAAATCAAGGTTCTGCAAAAGAGGCTATTCTCCAGAGTTAATTGACAATGCCATAGTGAAGGCTCGCTCAATACCTCGGTCTGATTTATTAAAAAAGAAAAATAAGAAAACTGACCGAGCCAAGACTAACTCTAGACCTTGTTTCGTCACACAATACAGCAGTTGTGCCCAAAGAATGAAACAAATTATCAAATCTAATTGGAAGATGATGCAGAGTGATCCACTTTTAAGAAATGTCTTTCCAGATCCACCCATTACTGTATTCCAGAGAGCACCATCTATAAAGGATACACTTGTCAGGAGCTACCTACCAGCCCCCAAACAAAAAACATGGCTACAGACAGAGTTAAAAGGAACTTATAGATGTGGTTCTTGCAACCATTGTGGAGGAGTTATCCAAAGCAAGAGTTTGCATGACCCGAGAACACAGAGAGAATACAAGACCAATGGGTTTATTAATTGCAATTCTGAATATGTGGTGTACTGTCTTAAATGCCCGTGTGGATGTTTTTATGTTGGCAGGACGAAAAGAAAACTTAAAGAGCGTTTTTATGAACACAAGTATGCAATTAGAGTCCAGAATGAAGATTACCCTATGGCCAAACACTACAAGGATGTACACCGCAGTGATCCTTCAAGCCTGAAAATTCAAGGGGTTGAAATTGTAAAAACATCAATACGTGGTGGTGATAGACTCAAGTTATTATTGCAACGAGAAACATTTTGGATTTGGAAACTAAAAGCAATGGAATTTCCAGGCTTGAATGAAGAAATAGACTATGTACCTTTCCTGTAACTGTTTTTAGCATTCTATGGTCTTTTAAGAGAACATGGAGCTTAGATCTATTTATAGGCTACTTCATGTACATATATGTAGATTGTGTAGTCTTACAACATGTAAAATATGTATCCTTTTGTTGATTTTGTGAATGTTTACTGTCTGGGAACCGAGTGAGAGGCGGGCCCAAGTTTGTTTTGCCAGTTTGATTGACAGATCCCTACTGCTGGGAGCTGTGTGAGAGGCGGGCTCAGCAGTTGGAGAAGCTCAGCACTAATCATCTAGTTGTCTGCACCTGTCCTTACCTACACCCCTAACAAATGCACTACTCTGTTCTTTTGTGTTACTGCCCTGAAGAAGGCACTCATGCCGCTACGCGTGGGCCTTGTTTTTAATATGTCCATGTAGGACCTGTCATATTAATAAAGACATTTTAATTTGGAGTGCCTTAGTCAGAGAATTTATTCTCATTTTTTGATCCTGGAAGTACTATACCTTGGACTAAAGAGCACCCACCCAAGAAGCCAACAAACTATCTGGATAAGAGCACGCCATACTCCACAAACTGAAAGTAAGAATAATTAGTTAGATTATCCGTTACTGAAAAAAGTAACGGCGTTAGTAACGCCGTTTATTTAAACGCCGTTATTCCCAACACTGATTGTAACCAGTGTTGGGAGGTAATGCATTACTTTTTGCTGTAATGCCGTAATGTAAGGGATTACAGAGCAAAAATCTGTAATATTTACCTAGTTACAATGCAAAATAACATACAGTGCCCTCCATAATTATTGGCACCCCTGGTTGAGATGTGTTAAAAGCCTTAAAATAAATTCAGTGTTTATTGCAGAAGAATACTGTCACACTGAAAATTTTAGGAAAAGGTAGCCTTCAACTCAAATGAATTGTAGGAAAATAAAAAAAATCCCTGACTAAAAAATAATTATTTTTCATTAAATCACCTGTTCCACAATTATTGGCACCCTTAACAAATTCCCAGGAAATAAATATAATTGAAGCATTTCTGTCATTTCTACAGTAGTTTACAAAGTTTACCAGAGTATGTAGGAACATTTAATTAGTAATTCATCACTTCCTGTTTCCCTGGGGTATAAATATGACGTGACACCGAGGCCATTTCTCTTATCCACTCTTAAACATGGGAAAGACAAAGGAACACAGCATACAAGTGAGGCAGATGTGCGTCGACCTTCACAGGTCAGGCAGAGGCTTCAAGAAGATTGCCACTCAACTGCAGCTGCCCATATCTACTGTGAGAGGAATAATTAAGAAGTTCAAAACAACTGGAACAGTGGTAAACAAGCCTGGACGAGGACCCAAGTTTATTTTGCCACCACGCACAGTGAGGAGGATGGTAAGAGAAATCAAAATATCTCCAAAGCTCACTGTTACAGAATTACAACAAATGGTAGCATCCTGGGGTCACAAAGTCTCCAAATCAACCATCAGGCGCTGTCTACACGCCAACAAGCTGTTTGGGAGGCATGCATGGAGAAAACCTTTCCTCACCCACAATCATAAACGCAAACGTCTGGAGTTCGCCCAGCGGTATTGGGGCTTCAACTGGGACCGTGTGCTTTGGTCAGATTAGACCAAGATTGAGCTTTTTGGCAACAAACACTCTAAGTGGGTCTGGCGTGCCACGAAAGATGCGCATGCTGAAAAGCACCTCATACCCACTGTTGTGTTTTCTATGGGTGTCTGTCAATTCCTTATTTTGAACAAATGTCATTTGAGTGTAGTTGGCTCACTTGGTGAACTCCTGTAAGAAAGTGTAGTGTACCTTTAAGAAGTGCAAGCTCTCTAAAGTCACATGACCTGCATTTGTTTTAAGAAAGGAAATGGTAACTCTGCACTCACTTTCAACATCTGAGTCAGACCCTGTGTGCAGCCAGCTAGTAAGTACCATCATGTCTTTATTGTGTGTTTGTTTGCTTAAACTGTTGTTTGAAAACTTTGCTCCCTAATGCGCAATGTGCTGGTAAAAGCTCCTCGCTTGGTTTGGCTAGGAAGCGCTCCTTGCGCAGCTTGATGAGAAGTGTAGTCTTGCATAGCTCCTTGCTAATGTGTGCTCTCTAAACTCACGGTTCAGAACTGCTTTGATGTGTAATGTCGCTGTAAAATACCAAATTAATATACTGTTAAAACTGGGCTACTTTGCTTGGCTAGTTGGATTTGGCATTCATTGAGTTTAGACATTTGCTCAACATTACATTTGTTTGTTGGCTGGGATGAATTACTTCCTGGTTTGGCGAGAGCATTATGGGAGATGTAGTGGGCAAACTGGATAGTGTTTGTAAGGCAAAATGTGTTGACTGTTTGGTTAACTATGTGGTTTATTTCATCCAAATGGTTGGGCTGATGCTTGAACATTGCATTCATTAATGTTTATATTTATTTATTGAACTGAACTGATTATTTAGATATTTCATAACTTGTGCAATATGCACTGAAATTCTGTAGTTGTTGTGAAATCTCTATTGTTATGTTGATCACTCTTGATCTTTATACTGCCAAATGTATTATGTACTCTGGGAAAGTCATTTTACTGTGCAACTGTTTGTAGTGCGAAACCTAAAGCTTTGTATTTACTGTTGTTTAGGTTAATAACCTGCTGTCACTGCTGTCACTGCTCTGAACTACTGCTATCTACAACTGCTGCTGCCACTACTTTGCACTGCCACTGTGGAAGAAAAATAAAAAGCAAAAGTGAAAACGCTGAGTAATTTCTAATGCACCAGGGTCACCCTTTCCGCTGGGGAAAAAACGGAACAGTAATTAACTAGCGGCTCCCCCTGGAGGAACAGTAATGAACTAGCGGCTCCCCCTGGAGGAACAGTAATGAACTAGCGGCTCCCCCTGGAGGAACTAGAAGAGCCCCTCTGACTGACAAGAAAAGTGCGATGAAGAGGAAGTGGCCAAATCAGGCCCTCAGTGCTTTGCCAGTTTGAGAAAACAAAGGGGAAAAAATGCAGTGATGCAAGAGGCTCCCCAACCTCTGGAGTAACCAGGAGCGCCCCTCAAACTGACAAGAAAAGAAGCCCAGTGAAGAGGAAGTCAAAATAGGCCCTCTGACCTTCTTTAGTTTGAGAAAAGAAATGAGAGAAAAGCAAAAAGTCTCAAGTCATTTCCTAGCAGCTCCCCCCTCTCCAAAGTAACCAGGAAAGCCCCCCCCCCAGACAGACAAGAAAAAGTGTAGCCAAATTAGGCCCTTAGTACTTTTTCAGTCTGACACAAAAAAAAAAGTATTGTACAATTAGTTGCTAGCAGTGCCCCTTCAGACTGACCAGTGAGCACCTTCAAGAGGAAGCAGCCAAGATAGGCTAGGTTGTGCTTCAGTTTGAAGGAAGGAAAAAATAATTAAAATAAATGGACTGCAGCAATTAAGTAGAAAATCACGCTGAAGACATTGAAAGAGAAATTGGCCAAAACAGGCCCTCTGTACTTCAATTTCGAGAAGAAAGTAAAATAAATAAAACGATAATAATTAAAACACAAAATGGAGTCAGTTGAAATTATGGCCTTCAAAGAGAAGTGGTCATTAGCTCAAGTTAAGTTTAGTCAGCTAGTCAAGAAGCTGACTCTAACTGTAGACCTGTTAGAAAAAGAAGCTTTAATTGAGGGAACCCAACTGCTAAGCGTAGAGTTCAGTGTAGTACTTGATGCTGGACTAGACTACATTGACTCCCTAGAAGAAATGGAAGATGCAGACGGAGAAGCCGCGCTGGTCAAGGAAGCCACTACCCAGTTCGTCGCTGCATACAAAGCAGTACTCCAGCTCATTAAGGAGAGACTCTGGACCAAGTATGCCCAGGTTGACTTGCAGTTATGTGCTGATGCTGCAGAAGAAAAGTGCACAGAGGTGGAGTGCACCAACATGAAGTGCACGTCAAAAGTCCTGTACCGGGCCCTGAGAGAGAGCCTGGTGGAGAAAATCGGCATGCTGGAAGGAGAGGTGCTCAAGTGGGAGTGTCTCGCCAGTAAGACACTGGTGTACCAACAGCAGCTGTACAAACTGAGAACCCGACTGCGTGACTGGGAAAGGAGGTGGCAAATGTCACCAAAAGAAGATGGTGTGCCGTCAACACCTCACGTAGCCAATGCATCACCTGCGCCTCCGCCACCTGGCATGTCTACGGTCCCAGAACCAGCGTCTCCATTTCTCTCTCTGTGTCCAGTAAACCAGCCAGAGGATGCCGTCCACAATTGTCAAACTAACTGCGCACCAGGACTGGATGTCCCTGTGGCCATGAAGGCAGAGCTGGAAGAAAAGACAGAGAAGACGGACGCTTGGGCTGAAGAAAAGTATGGGTCTGCAGAAGGTGAACACTCGGCCACCAGTGGTGTCCACCTACAAGCCCCCAAATCTGGCCCTACATTCCTTTCTCCGTCCAAGGTTACAGACTCCAACACTGCTAGACTGCAAGAAAGTAGACACTCTGCCAACAGTGGCGGAAAGGAAGTGTCTCAAACAATGGACACCACTGCAATGCTACAAGAAAGTAAGCACTTCGCCTACAGTGATGTCCATGTGCAGGTTGCCAAATCCGGACCTGCGTTCTCCCCTCTGCCAAAGCCAATGGACCAGGCAAAAATAGCAGAGGGGTTGGATGAGTGTAAGAAAGAAAACCTGCAAGCTGAAGAAATGACAACAGCCAAGCCTGCTGCCAAGCCTACCCCAGTCAAGACTCCTGAGACTGAGTCTGATGGCGATGATCGTCGCTCAGAGAAAGGAACGAGAAGGCCCTCTGTCGCAGGAAGTTGGAGGAAGGCATTCTTCGTGTCGATCACAGCAGGCATCCAACCCTGGAAATGGCCAGGGAAAGCAGTGCCGACAACCTTTGAGAACCCCATGCATTCCCGATGGTCCAGCTTGTTCACACGGTTGTGTGAGCCCACTGCCTGGACAACCCGAGAAGTGGAAAACTGGCTGGGTGAGAACAGCCAAGTCCTGGCGCAGCCAAAGTGGGAGGCAACTGGGACTATCACCTGCATGGGCCAACCATTAGACGTCTGGCTGGGTGGCAACAGCCAGGTCCCGGCGAATCCAAAGTGGGAGGCAACTGGGACCATCACCTGCATGGGCCAACCAGTAGAGGTCTGGCTGGGTGGCTACAGTCAGGCCAGGGCCCATTCAAAGTGGGAGGCAAGACCCCTTCTCTCTGCTGGTCCTCAAAAGCATGAGGATCCAGTTGAGGGCTTGCCGCCTACCTCCCCCCTGCTAGGCCGAGCAACGCCTGAAGGAGACACCGGCGGTCTTCACCTAGACCCTCACTCCTGGTGCCGACTAGGGGCCATCCAAATTGGGGTGGGCCGGCCCTGGGAAAAGTGGAGAAAAGTTACCGCCCCAAATCTGTCCATCCGACCAAAGTGGCACTGGTCGGAGAGGACCATCAGTGCCGGCGTCATCTGGTCAGCTGACCCAAATGTTGGCAAAGGAGCCAGCAAAGCTGCAGAGTCAACTGGCGTGTCGGCCTTCCTTGGAAAAGGGAGGCTCTCTCCTGCCCCCTGCTGCCTTCCCGAAATGTGAGAAGGCTGATGGCCCTTCTTTCGATGGAGGTCCAAAACCCTCCACCCTGACCCATGCTGGGTCAAATCATTGCCCAACCCCTCTCATTCTCTCCCATATCCCTACCCTGTTGGTGGGTTGGTGCACGCTGAACGCTGCTGCCATACCCATTGCAATGCACACACTCACTCGCGCACACACACCCCCACACATCAAGCTGGTTGGTGTAGGCCGAACGCTGCCACCACGCTGATAACATTACACTAACCTGAAGAAAAGAATATCCAACATCCACACCACACGCACATTCCTTACCCACATACCTGGGCTCTGGCCAAAGGGATGTGCTGAACGTTGGACATTGACTTTGGTTCCTGCATGAACTTTGTGTGAGGCAAAAAAAAAAAAAAAAAGTGGAAAATGTGTGTGAACAAGGGTGAATCTGTTTTGGAAAAAAAATGCAATAAGGGTGTCAGTGGGAGGGTGTAAGTAATAGTGGTAAGTTCCTTGGATCTTGCGATCAGGAACTTAAGTGGGAGGTGTTGTGTTTTCTATGGGTGTCTTT
Source organism: Engraulis encrasicolus (assembly GCF_034702125.1). Taxonomy (NCBI): domain Eukaryota; kingdom Metazoa; phylum Chordata; class Actinopteri; order Clupeiformes; family Engraulidae; genus Engraulis; species Engraulis encrasicolus. Next base: position 47,306,325 of record NC_085858.1, on the reverse strand, counting down.
CAATTCCTTGTTTTGACATATGTCTGTTTAGTGTAGTTGGCTCACTTGGTGAACTCCTGTAAGAAAGTGTAGTGTACCTTTAAGAAGTGCAAGCCCTGTAAAGTCACATGACCTGCATTTGTTTTAAGAAAGGAAATGGTAACTCTGCACTCACTTTCAACATCTGAGTCAGACCCTGTGTGCAGCCAGCTAGTAAGTACCATCATGTCTATTGTGTGTTTGTTTGCTTAAACTGTTGTTTGAAAACTTTGCTCCCTAATGCGCAATGTGCTGGTAAAAGCTCCTCGCTTGGTTTGGCTAGGAAGCGCTCCTTGCGCAGCTTGATGAGAAGTGTAGTCTTGCATAGCTCCTTGCTAATGTGTGCTCTCTAAACTCACGGTTCAGAACTGCTTTGATGTGTAATGTCGCTGTAAAATACCAAATTAATAT
>NC_085858.1:47288396-47293396 GCF_034702125.1 Engraulis encrasicolus | reverse complement strand
TGTGCTCTTTTTTGTGCTTTGTATATAGCCTAGCCTATATTTTTTTTTCTTATTCGTATTTCACACTTATTTGAAACATGTGCGTCAATTTGCATCAAATTGGCAATAAACCTCCTCAGAACTACAACCTGTGTTTGAATATCTATTCCTTTGTGACACAGATGGCAAACCAACCTGTCAAAATGTTAAATGTGAAATGAGATATGGCGAAAATAAGCCGATATTAATTTCTCGTGGGGTTGTTGTGAGACACTGTTTATGAGCTCACTTGTTAAATGTTATGGCAAGACAATGGCTGCGTCCCTGAGGAAAAAAAGCCAACATGAATTTCTCGTGGGGTTGTTGTGAGACACTGTGAGCTCGCTTGTAGGCCCATGTAAAATAGCCTACATTGGCTACGTGCCAGGCGAAAATAAGCCAATATTAATTTCTCATGGGGTTGTTTTGAGACACTGTACGACAGTTTCAATAGCCCATAGGCTTCTGCCATCGCGCCATTTTTTTGTTTGTTCTAGACTTCATGTGTAGGCCTATGTTTTAATATGAATACTGGGCAGGTAGGATGTGTGAACGAGGGAGTGTGACGACAAGACCGACAGGCATATTTTTCCAGTTGCCAGGATCCTGAGTGTACAAGCAAGTCTCTCTTCCAAACTGACAGGGCTGCGGTGTGTGCGACTGTGTTTAATGAAGGGTTTTATGCGACGAGCCAACTCGTCGAAACGGTGAACTGTCATTCTGAAGTAGCCAAAGTGCTTCTCCTCATCAATCTGTCTCATTGGCAGAAGAAGGACAAAGAACTCGCCAGTCTCCTCTCTGTTCTGGTACAAAGGACGAACATTCCACCGTCTCTTCTGTTTTTGCCTCCTCCTCGCTCTGCGACGCATATACCGTTCTATATTCAATACGATTTCATTTCGTAGCTGGCACACTTCCACTAGCAACTCACGTGACAGCACTGCTGGCATTGTGTATGCTTTCTTCGTTCCTCACGCGGTTCTTGCCGGCCTTCAGTTCTTCTCCTTTTCTCAACAGTGACGCCCGCTGGTGATGACGTCATGAATGGTTCTCGCGCCAAACGCGCCAAAGTGCGCACGTGAAGTATGCAGAGCCCTTTAGTCTGTTAACTTTATTCATTCACCTCTGAAGGGCCCTGGATATTTTACAGACAGGAATCACAAAGCTTGGCTGGTCTGAGAGAGTTATGTAGACATGAGGTGTTGTCTCTGAAATGTTGTAGTTCATCTGAGACAGAAAACACACACACACGGACGCTTGCAGGCGCGCACGCACACATGCATGCACGCACGCGCATGCACGCACACATATGCACATGCACGCTTGCACACACACACACGCACACACAACGTACGCATGGGCTGCTAACAGCTTTGGTTGGCCCTGGGACCAATTCTGAGCCCCTCCCCTCTCTGGGCCTGGGAAAATGTCCCTATTGGCTGTCCTGCACGCACACACACACACACACACACACACACACACACACACACACACACACACACACACACACACACACACACACACACACACACACACACACACACACGGACGGACGGTCCAAGCAGTCAAATTCACAAACTATAAACTGCATGGAACTGAACTGAACATACAAGACCCCATGGTGCACAACTGAATTGTTATTTCTATTAAAGTCCAGCTGAATGTTTTATATGGTATGATTCACATGACATCAATGAACTGTCAAGTACTACCCCTGACCTTGGGATTACTGGTTGTTGAGTGTGCATGAAAATTCATCATCGTATGGGGAAAACTGTCCTGGTGTGCCAGTGATGAGGATACCAAATGAGGGGTTCAGATGCAAAACCCCCTAAGTGCCTTTTCAGAAAATAATCTTAATTAATCTTTATTTAATACAAAGCTATCAAAATTGTATATTTTCTATTTTATTTATGTAATACAACTATTTGTATGTATTATCAAGTACATGAATGTAAACCAAACCAACAACAGGGTTTTCTAAAAATATAGAAGTGCAGATCTTCAGAAATTGAGTTAGGGGGTTTTCTATCCGAACTCTTCAAATGGTCTCATTTTGTTATCTGAATCTTCTTGGGCAGTCATCATGGGTAAGCGGTTAGGGGCGTCAGACTTGTAGCCCAAAGATTGCCGGTTGCTCCCTTTCGGGTGCCATTGGGGGCTGCCCCCTTGCACGGGTGAGGCATACGTACATGCAATTTTGTTGTGTGCTGTGTCGCAATGACAATGGGAGTTGGTTTGTCCCAGTTGGGCTTTCACTTTCACAGCTTTCTAAATGCTATGGCATGGACTGTGATTCACATGCTGCTGGATCATTCTGGCAACGTCACACACACAGACATACACACTAGAGCATGGCAACCCGAACGAAGCCCGGCGGGCCTGGTCGGAACCTGACGGGCCGGGCCGGACTCGGACAAAATAAAAATAGACTATCTGTCGGACTCGGGTCGGACTCGGGCTTGAAGCAAACAGACATTGTGAAAATTGTAAGCAACCAGAGGAAACGTTTCAGTTCATGCAAACGGCAGTTTTGTGATTAAAAAATAAGTAATTGAATATGCATAAATGAAAATGTTGGTAGGCTACTGTGCCAGTGATTATTATTGGCTGTATGCACGCGCCAGTTACCAGTGGCAACATTTGGACGCCCACTCCGAGTCAGCCGAGCAGGGATGCCGAGTGAACTTGCTTGCCAAATCAACAGTTGTCAGTGCATGGTCTTTTGCTGTAGGCCTAGTGTAGGCCATGCCTTCGAGGCTGTCTTGAATGTTGAACATAAAATGACGAAGTTTGTCACTGCATTGTTCGCCAAGGATTACATTTCCAGCATGGGGCTAGCAAGGGCCATAATATGGATAACTAAGAAGACACACACGCTACGTGGAGTGTAAGGTAGGGGCTGAGAGGTTTCCTGTTACTATTTTGTCCGCTGTGACATGTCATGTCCTTCACGTACAGTAGGTTCTTAATTGGTGTCACTTTTACTGTAGGCTACAGTTGTAACTATGTGCGTGCAACCTTTCCTGATTTTATATTGACCGCATGGACATCAGGGGAAATGGCATTCTCTTGGAGGGCCAAACAGGCTACTGTCGGGTTAGCTTATAGCCCTGTTACTCATTGCGCAGCTCGCGAGACGCCTGACTTGGCGGCTCGCAAGGTTATAGAAAAAATATTATAGCCCAACACAATCAACAGACCTGCATTTAAAATCTGCCATGCCTACATACATATTCAATGAACACGTAGCACAGTCATCTGCATCACGCCAAGTAGGCAAGGCGGGCACGTCTACATCAAGATCTCTTTTTTTCCATCTGGCTGACCCGGCACCCCATGCGTCGTTGTTTATTTAGCCTACTGACAAATTTGACTCGGGCAAGCAGCAAGCCACATTTCCCCTCAGAAGTGAGCCGCGAAAATCAATCCCAGATCTTATTTGAAAATGCATTGGCTGTCATTTTTATGGACGTTTGTTCACATTTTCATTGGTGGCGTTTTGCATTAGAATAGACGGCTTTACATTCTAAATGGCTGGGGTCGTCTATCAGCAGAGAAAAGAGCGCCGAAACCTAACCTAATTAACCTTCACAACTACGCCACCACACTCAATGGCGGAGACCAATAAATTATCTTGTCCACATCAAACGAGTAATTCCATCATACATTGTGAATGATGCGTGCACGCGCCTGGTGTAACTCTCTCGCGCAGATTGCATTGTTGGTGACCACATCGCAAATCGCTGTTCATTTTCGCGCCTGGTGTAACTCTCTCGCGCAGATTGTTTGGTGACCACCTCCCAAATCGCTGTTCATTTTCAGTTTAACCTGGCGCTGTCAAACGGGCAATGAAGGCAAGCAGAGCGCGAATAAAGCACGCGGAGTCCCGCTGGAATGCTGCAGCAAGTTGGAAACTTAAACTTTCTCTCTATCTCGCTTTCTCTCTCTCTCTCCGCACGGCATTGATTGACAGCTGATATAACTCAGTGCTGTCGGCGATGTCGCATTTTAATAAATAATAAGTTAACAAGACCATCAGGCAACCATCCTTCACAAGCTCAATAACTCGTACACAGAAACATAAGCTGCGCTGTCACGTGTGTGTGTGTGTGTGTGTGTGTTTATACTTACTATGCGTGTGTAACTAAATTAGGCTACTGCAAATTGCCTCATCCTAACGTCTTTGCCTATCCTGGCTATTTATCACGTGCTATTTTGAGTATGGAGGAGCCCACATAGAAAATCTTGCTTGCGCACAGGTTCTGTTGTTATTACAGTGGTCTCGGGCTTCGGACGGGTTCGGACACTAACATTTTAATTAGTCTCGGGCTCGGGTCGGTGTCGATCACTTTTCTGTCGGCTGAGGGCCGGGCTCGAACAGAAAAAAACGGCCCGAGCCACACTCTAACACACACACACACACACACACACACACACACACACACACACACACACACACACACACACACACACACACACACACAGACACACACATTGTTTGAGTCTTGATGGGTCAACTACTGCACTTAGCTACACTTTCAGACACGTTTACACTTTCAGTAGGCCTCACCTTTACAGCTGATCTTACAGAAAGACTGACAGCGCCAGGAGATGCTTTCAATGCATTCTTTTTTTTACACGTGTGTAAAATCCCCAAGAACACATCAGGTTGCTTTAAATCTCCAGGTTCCAGGAGCGGGAATCAAACGCACACTGACAATTGTCCTTTGGATCTTGAGTACAATGCCTTAAAGGGACACTGTGTAAGATTTTTAGTTGTTTATTTCCAGAATCCATGCTGCCCATTCACTTATGTTACCTTTTTCATGAATACTTACCACCAGCATCAAATTCTAAGTATTCGTTATGACTGGAAAAATTGCATTTTTCATACATGAAAAGGGGGATCGGTAACACTTTCTATGAAGCCCATATCTATAGCGCATTATGAGCACATTTATAACAAATTATAATGCACA
>NC_085858.1:47278396-47280896 GCF_034702125.1 Engraulis encrasicolus | reverse complement strand
TTTCTGCCTACAATCTGCGATGCGCGTCCAGCTGATTAATCAGAAGTGACCACACCAAGCGCGGATCCACTGCCTATTCGAATGCGGTGACTAGGCAACGTAACGACTCAACTGTCACTCGCAACGTAGCCTAATCGATGGTGTTGTGTCGTTAAATGTTGTGAAAACATACACAAAATGCTTTGTCCATTCATCTATGTAAAATGAATAGAAGACGAGCTCTTTTCTTGCTCTCCTAACGTTGGATAGTGAATCTGATATGAATTTTGATAACGGTCTCCTATCGAACATCTGGAAATCCGCCGCGGGTTTTCCGCCTTGAGTTGAACTTTTTTCAACTCGATCCGCCCGGCGCGGAGAGGCGGAGAATCCGCAACCCGCCTTGCGCTGATATTAGACGCGTAATCCGCTCATTTTCATTGACAAACAATAGAACACATCCGCCTCCTACTGTAAAATCCGCGGTCTGTGTGATCGCGCCCTTACAATATAAATTACACTATAAATTACACTTCAGATGGACCCTTCCAGCATACAATTCACCATGCAATTAAAAACTACTTGTTGTTCATTAATGCTGTTTAAAACTCCACATATCCACCATTGCTCTATGGCAGGCCGCGCACCCCCAGCGGTGCACGCAGCCAGTTTGGGAAAACCCTGGTGTAGTACTCCTGACCCTAAAAGGTAACACTTTACTTGACGCCGGCATCATATGTATGACATAACAGTGTCATAACAGTGTCATAATAGTGTCATGAACAAGTCATAAACATAATGCCAATGTCATAAATGTTTTATAGCCATGAAAACTTGACATTGTTAGGCCTGTCTTTGTCATAACCGAATTTCACTTAAGGACAAGGTCATACAATGTTTATGACATTGACATAATGTTTATGACACATTCATGACTGCATTATGACAATGTTATGACACCGTTATGTCATACTGGATCCAGAATGCGGCGGCACGGTTGATATTCAATCAACCCAAAAGGACCCATGTTACTCCTCTATTTATTGAGTTGCACTGGTTACCGATCGCCGCCCGGATCAAGCACAAGGCATTGACCCTTGCCTACAAAACCATCACAGGAACGGCCCCAGCTTATCTGAAGGACCTACTAACGCCTTATGTTACTGGAAGAGAACTGCGCTCATCCAGCACAAGCCGTCTGGCTCTGCCATCCAGTCGCTCTAGGTACTCCCAGTCAAGATTGTTCTCCGTTGTGGTACCCAAGTGGTGGAACAGTCTCCCAGAGGCAGCAAGACTAAGCACATCTCTTGCAGCCTTCAAGAAACAACTAAAGACATTCCTCTTTCGAGAGAATCTAGACTAATACTTGAACTGGCCTTGCCCCAGGGCAGACTCCTGACATGATGTTTAGTTTAGTTTAGTTTGTGAGTGTGTGTTTGTGTGTGTGTGTACTCGTTATTTCCTCTTTACTTAATTTTTTTTTTAAAATAAAATAAAAAATAACCCCTCTTTGCAATTGCACTTGTTGTTCTGTATATCTCCTGTGCACTTTGTATTTGCTTGTGATGTTGGCTTGATTATGTCCTCTTTTGAAAGTCGCTTTGGTTATAAAGCGTCTGCCAAATGCAATGTAATGTAATGTAATGTAATGTCATACGTATGACGCCGGCGTCAAGTAAAGTGTTACCTACCATAAAAGACTACATGAATGGAAATGGTTATGCTGCAGGAAATGGACAGGCTAAACCAAAGGAGCATTGTCTAGTGCATTTGGTAGTTATATCAAGCATCAGGTCAAAGGTCAAAATCAGGATTATTGTCAATTTCTTCACATGTACTGTTTCTCTACAGTCCCATGTGTAGAGAAAAGACAAGACAACCGCTGAAGGCGGTGCAAGCCAGGACATATGGTATTATGTACAGCAAAAAGGAATTGAAGACCACCTCCAATTCCTTTTTCCCACAGGACCAAATTCTGTTGTGCAAATGTAGCTGAGGGCCAAACCAATCGTCCACCGGCATGGCCACAGATAGCACACATACAATGCAGTATGTTTTCATTTCCCCTTCATCCTTACCTTCATCCATTGAACCAAAGTGCCCCTGGTCTTTCCTAATTAGTTGGTCAGCCAAGATCCTAAAAAAATGATGGCATTTTTCTTGGCAATTTGGCAACCATGCTTGAAGTGGTGATGAGGTTCCAGAATCCAGTGGTTGCCAAAGTGATACTTGTGATTTAAGGTCAAATTTGAAAGTCAAAAGGTCAAAATCGCTACATTCTGCATTTTTTTTCTGTGGCGCTGCTGGTATTACAGTGATTAGAGATGGAAAGCCCCCTGACCAGAGAATCGCCTAATCAGCAGTAATAATCTGTGCTGCAGCTCACACACACACACACACACACACACACACACACACACACACACACACACACACACACACACACACACACACACACACACACACACACACACACACACACACACACACACACACAAGCACAGCAAGCCAAGGCTGAGGG
>NC_085858.1:47258396-47270896 GCF_034702125.1 Engraulis encrasicolus | reverse complement strand
AGCACCTAATTCAATTGAAATATGCTTTGAGCACTAATGAGATGAGTGTGAACATAAAACGTCTGCAGCAAATAAGGTTTTCTGGTGTGTACTGCAGTTTAAGTCTGGCATCTGAGAACGCCACATGAGATGGCAGAGGTTTTCGGCACTGTAAGACGTCTCAGTGTTTCCCGCAAATCATTTGCTGGTCAACATGGGTGAGGGTTAGTTGATATCAGAGAAGTCTGACCATCATGAATGGAAATGCTATACTGTACAGTTCAATTTGAAATATGATGTGGAAAAATATAGCGTATACAATTTTTGTAATACAACTTTATAAATTACTTTCGCAATACAAAATCATTATCAATTCCAGGGACTTGGTCAATGGGACTGCGAGATGTTTGTTGTCAAGGTGTCCACCTTCAAGGGGCACTGTGTAGGATGGAGGCCAGAGTAGTTATTGCAACTATGCTGCTTATTGAAACTGTGCTGTCTACTTCCAAATTGGATCTTTTAATGATCTTTGAATTTGTATTACTTAATGGTGAACTAATATTTACTAGTATAACCAAAGAACAGTTTTTTTGCAGCTGAAAATGTCTATTTCTGTAAATTCAAAACAGCGTGGGACGGAGAATGTAGAAGATCACCCTTTTCATGTATGGAAAGTACAATTTTCCCAGTCATAAAGAATACTTAGAATTTGATTGTGGTTTTAAGTATTCATGAAAAGGTAACTTGTGTTGGTGTTCGGGAAATAAACTACTTAAAATATTACACAGTGTGCCTTTAAAGGGACACTGTGTGAGATTTTTAGTTGTTTATTTCCAGGATTAATGCACATTCACTAATGTTACCTTTTTCATGAATACTTACCACCACCATCAAATTCTAAGTATTCATTATGATTGAAAAAATTTCACTTTTCATACATGAAAAGGGGGATCTTCTCCATGGTCCGCCATTTTGAATTTCCAAAAATAGCCATTTTTAGGTGCAAAAATTACTGTACTTGGACCATAATAGAAAATATTTGTTTATTACTTAGTAAACCTTCATATAAAGATCAAAATTGGCAATAGGCAGCCCAGTTTCAACGAGAAGCAGCAGTACCTTTTTTGACCATTTCCTGCACAGTGTACCTTCAACTATTAAGTGCTGTGGGAAACCCTGCAGTGTGATGAGTCTACGACGGCTATAGAGAAGTAGCCAGGCCGCGCCCTCCTAGTGACGCAACACCCTCGGCGTTGCAACTAGTCAGGTCAAGAGCAATGCAAGTACTTTCTGAGTTCCGGAAAATACGGGAACTCCTTTCACTTTGTCTGGAAGCAAACAACCATGAGCAAACCAAGGGAGGCGGGTCAACCATGCCGTTTGGGAAATGTTAACTGTTATGCTCTTGGTCAGACCAAGAGATTTGAACATTGATGATAATCAGGCTAATAGAGAAGCATGTCATGGCTCTTGAAGCACGCTTTCCGCTCCTGGATCAAAACTTTTGTATGAGTTTGCTGCCAGCATAGCTTGATAGTGTTTTTGTTTGATGTGTACACAACATTGTGTATTGCTTTGCATTATCATAGTTGCATTCCTTATATTATCATTATTATTTTAGTTTATCCTAGGCATCATCAAGGGTATCCGTATTGGATATGTATGTATGTATGCTAAAAGATATATTACATTAAATCTCAAGCATTCCTCCCTAAAGGACTTTTCAAAATTCTTGCCCATCTCTGGCCAGGGCAAAGGAAGTAATCCGTTGACCCCTGAGGACCCCTGAGGACCCCTGAGGACCCCTGCACAAACACATTTACTCAAGTGTCCTCTCCCACGCACTGTGACCTGGACCTCAACAACCCCAACCGCCATCTCAAAAGCTTCTAAATATACACATAATCAGGTTCTCTCTCTCTCTCTCTCTCTCTCTCTCTCTCTCTCTCTCTCTCTCTCTCTCTCTCTCTCTCTCTCTCTCTCTCTCTCTCTCTCTCTCTCTCTCTCTCTCTCTCTCTCTCTCTCTCTCTCTCTCTATCTCTCTCTCTGGCCTCCAACCACACACCTGGATGCACCCATCTCTTTGTACCCATTAGAAGTAGCAAATTAAATCAGACTAGGATTTCAATTGAGAACATTGAGAGCTTAGAAACTGTGTGCAAGGTATCTGAAATTTCACAGACCCTACAAACTATAAATGCACAATATGCAAGCACAGAATCTACCCCCCCCCCCCCCCCCACACACACACACACACACACACATACACACATGCACGCATATACATACACACAGGGACATACGGCAGTGCATCTGTACACACAAACAGGCACAACATAATTTGCGTTTTTATCATTTTGTTGTTATTTGCATATGACAAGACGCTGAGTGCAAAGAGCAGTTAAAATAGTGAAATGGGCTCGAAAGGATGGGCATCGCTTCTGGAACAAGGACACTCAGCCTCTATCGCTTTATCTCTCTCTCTCTGACTCTCTCTCTCTCTCTCTCAGTCTCTCACTTATTCTTCCCTCCTTTATTCTATCTCTCTCTTACCCACATTCCCTTTTTTGCCCCTGCCTCCCTCCCTCCCTCCCCCTCGCTTCCTCTTCTCTGTAGTTCTCTTTTTGTTAACGGACCTGTCTTGTCGTTCTCCCCAGTGTGGTGTAGTATCAGTCAGGTCCAGAGCTGCTAAGGCTGCTGTCTCTAGGCCCACTTGATCCACTTTTTGGGGGGCTTTTTATGCCTTTATTGTGACAGGATAGTTACAGAGGCACAGAAACGCGGGGGAGAGAGAGACAGGGGAAGGTTCGGCAAATGACCCAGGCCGGAATCGAACTCAGGTCACCGGCATAGTAACCTAGTGTGTTACTACTGCCCTCACCACTGGTTACTATTCATGTGTGATGCGTTAGAACAGGGATTCTTAACCATAAGGCCGCGGACCAAAGTTGGGCCGCGCGCATAACCCCCAGGGTCGCAGACAACTTTTAATTTTGCACCAGTGGGCCGTCTGGGCTGTGGGACTCCCAGGACGAGTAGCGTTGTTAAGCCTAAATGCTTCCGACGCAATTACATGTGCGCCTTTTCCCAAATGCAACTCTGTCATAACGCAATGACTACACCCCGCTGTTTTTTTGTTTGGGGTAGTCGGAAATTCATCACAAGACGGTAACAACACACGCTGCAGTAGGACATTTAGAAAAAGAAAAATGAGCCTACCAACCAGGTTCCATCTGATTTTGCGACGTCTTCTGTGTAATATCCTTACGTTTTAGTAGTTACAGTTAGAAATTAGGTGTTCAGTAATCAATAGTCAATAATGATCAATAATTCTAATTACTGAATCTTTATCCCTTATACTTATCCAAGTGTCCATAAATTAGTCCTTTCACGAATTTTGCTTGATACTGGAAAGTTTTCCATTCGGCTATGGAATTTCTGTTCTTTTCACGTCGCGTTTCCACATCAACAGAAAAGCGTCCTGGGTTTACGATCAGCAGATTCATTACAAATCGCAAGTCAAGAGCTGTCATGCAAACTCTGAGCTGTCAGAGAGGCATTCAAATGTGTGCTATCTGTCTGTCTTGTTAAACTTTGTGTGGCTGCAAACATACACACATGCACACACACACACACACACACACACACACACACACACACACTGGAGATCCAGTACTCCTAGTTGTAGCTGTTATTCCCAACTTGAGTGTGTGTGTGTGTGTGTGTGTGTGTGTGTGTGTGTGTGTGTGTGTGTGTGTGTGTGTGTGTGTGTGTGTGTGTGTGTGTGTGTGTGTGTGTGTGTGTGTGTGTGTGTGTGTGTGTGTGTGTGTTTATGTGTGTGTGCGTGCGTGCTTGCGTGCGTGCGCGCGTGTGTGTGGCTACGTATATATGTCGATATGTGTGTGTGTGTGACATTTGAGTTTCGTGTATTTTCTTTTCAGCAAAAGTATCCAAAATGCCTCTCCGTTACCATTGAGTTTATTAGAGTTGCATTATGTAAGGAAACCCAGCACCCCCTGCCCCACACTAAAGCTAAAGGCCTAATGTCACACACACACACACACACACACACACACACACACACACACACACACACACACACACACACACACACACACACACACACACACACACACACACACACACACACACACACACACATCACAAAGGAACACAATCTCTCTCTCTCTCTCACACACACACAGACACACACAGACACACACACACACACACACACACACACACACACACACACACACACACACACACACACACACACACACACACACACACACACACACACACACACTAAAGGTAAGGGCCTAATGTCACACACACACACACACACACACACACACACACACACACACACACACACACACACACACACACACACACACACACACACACACACACACACACACACACACTAAAGGTAAAGGCCTAATGTCCCCACAGTCGTAAAACAGGGGGCCCCCAAATTTGTTCTCGGAGCACAAGCGCTCCTCGGTGCCAGTTTGAGCTATATTGGGCGTCATTGAGCAGCGTATAAACCACGGCCAGCGTTACCTCCTCTGCTCCAGAAACACTTTCCCATCGTGTGGGAATGGGGGAGTGAGTGAGTGAGTGTGTGAGTGGGGTGTGTGTGTGTGGGGGGGGTGGGGATCTGAATGTGGTAATCGACAATGTGGATTTTTCTGCCATAAAACTCCCTTTTTGTGCTGCTGCTCAAATAATTTTGTGTTACTGGGTGCATGAAATATGATTCTCAGCAGCACCTAATGCCCAAAATCCAAACATACAACAACCAAGCAACACAAGCAACAAACAGTGATGCTTCAATGACGTTCAGTGAATGTGTGTGTGTGTGTGTGTGTGTGTGTGTGTGTGTGTGTGTGTGTGTGTGTGTGTGTGTGTGTGTGTGTGTGTGTGTGTGTGTGTGTGTGTGTGTGTGTGTGTGTGTGAGAGAGAGAGAGAGAGAGAGAAAGAGAGAGAGAGATTGTGTTCATGTGTGATGTGTGGTGTGTGTGTGTGTGTGTGTGTGTGTGTGTGTGTGTGTGTATGTGTGTGTATGTGTGTGTGTGTGTGTGTGTGTGTGTGTGTGTGTGTGTGTGTGTGTGTGTGTGTGTGTGTGTGTGTGTGTGTGTGTGTGTGTGTGTGTGTGTGTGTGAGAGAGAGAGAGAGAGAGAGAGTGTGAGAGAGAGAGGGGGGGTAGATAGAGAGAGATTATGCTCATATGTGATATGTGTTTTTGTACGTGCAAGACACACAGTGCATGCACATGTATTTGTGTGTGTGTGTGTGTGTGTGTGTGTGTGTGTGTGTGTGTGTGTGTGTGTGTGTGTGTGTGTGTGTGTGTGTGTGTGTGTGTGTGTGTGTGTGTGTGTGTGTGTGTGTGTTTGCATGCTTCAGGTGAGTGTGCTTACTGTCTGTTTGCATATGTCTGAATTTGCCTGGCCGTGTCATGTGGTCAGGAGGTGTCATCACCTGTTTATGAGTAACAGTCCTCTGCCTAACCTCTCCGGCACACACACACACGTACACACACACACACACACACACACACACACACACACACACACACACACACACACACACACACACACACACACACACACACACACACACACACACACACACACACACTCACACACACACACACACACACACACTAAACTCTGCGGCTATGCAAATCCTTCCAGCAGGGCTGGACTGGGAACACAAACAGGGCCGCACATTTTGGCCTAGAGCAGTGTTTCTCAAACTTTTTTAGACCGAGGACCACTTTGTCCCCCCAAAAATGTTCAGAGACCACCTCTCAACTGAATTGACAGTTGACGGGTGCTTATTTAACACTGGTCATTTCGATGCAGATCACTTACATTCTATTCACATTTACAAGCCTTGTAGTCTTATTGTGTTAAAAACATGACTTCAGCTACAGTTTAGCTTTGCAATAATGTTACAAATATAGTCTACTGCTAGCTTGTCTTGGAAAAGTAAAAATCCCCTTGCGGACCACCTGAGCTCTGTCGCGGACCACCAGTGGTCCCCGGACCACACTTTGAGAATCACTGGCCTAGGGCAGCCCTTCACCCCCACCCCCATGCTACAATTATGATGGGCTCAGTCTACTGTTTTAAAAATGCACTGATGAGCTGCCTCATCTAAATTGTGGGCCGGTGTATAAAGGACATTTTGCAAAAAATTAAAAAATAAAATAAAAGCAGAGGCCCCTGAGGACTGTCAGCCCACCGGGAAAATACCCTGTATGCCAGATGACCAGTCTAGCCTGCCCTCCACTAGTCTATGCTTCATGCCTGCTGCACCTGGACAGTTACGCGTTGACCTTCCCTTTCTTCTTTCGTTTTCAACTTTCTCCACAGCTTCAACCCATCTCTCTTCCATCATCCATCTCTTTCTATTTCTCTTTCTCTCTCTCTCTATTTCTTTCTATTTTTTTTCTCTCTATATATCAGGGCTTGACACTGGCACCTGCCAACCGGCCAAATGCTGGTAAAACTTTGCTGTGGCTGGTAACAATTTCAGTGTCACTAGCCAATTTGGCAGGTAGCTTATCCTACGGTATGACATATCAGAATATCGTAGCCTATATTCTGCACTTTACCCCTTGTGTATCAATTGCTTGTAGCCTATTTAAGTTTTCAGAAAAAGCTCAGTTACTCAGTTTCTATTTGTTTTATTTCCATATAGAATTCCATGCACTCATCTTCTTGCTTTAAGCGCCTCATTTTCTGAGGTTAGATGTACAGGGTCATGATTAAAACAAAAAAACTAATTTGTGGCTAGTGGAATGGGTGGATGGCTAGTGACTTGGGAAAACCACTAGCCACAGTGGCCGGCAAGCCCAAATGTTAATGTCAAGCCCTGCTCTCTATATATATATATTTCTCTCTCTCTCTCTCTCACCCTCGCTCTCATGAAAAAAAAAAAACGTTGTCTTTAATATTTTACACAGTGAACATTTGCGCTTTTAACAAACATACACATTTGTGCATGGCAAAGCATCACAGGCATTAAAAAGAAGTGTTGATGGAAAACAAAGGCTTCATGTGAATGTTCTAATACGTATCCTACAAAAAGCCGGCAAAAATAAAAAATAATGAAGTCAGTTATAGTTTGTCAGAATGATGCTATTGAAAACCCCCTTTCCAGTGTTTCAAAGCACCGTTCAGTCAACAGATCTATAAAGCAGCATTTGATGCCGATATGACATGACATAGCCTATTTACTGTATGAGGCCTTGTCATAACCCAAAGGCTCTGGAGATCCATTTTCAACGTGAAGAACCTTTCAAGACTTTTCAAACTCTCCGTGGAACTATCCAGAGGGTTTTATTTTTTTGTTTTTTTTGTGAGAACCATTTAGTGTTTATGTCGAGTGCAAACGGCCTCTTAGCTCCTCTGTAGGCAGTAGGTTGCAGGCCAGGAACAAACCGCAAAGCGGGAGGGATAACAGGAGGCCTGTAATGGCACGGAGTGTCCTGCACTGCGCAGCTGATAAACACCCTGAGCATTGGCCTCATTGGCCTCATTGGCTTGGAAATGACATTAGTGGCCTGCGTAGGACTCTTGAGAGGCGGCCATTCACACGGGCCTCAGTCGCTCCCTCAGATCTCCTCCCAGAGACTCCAAACTCAATCAGGGCCTGCTTAGCAGCTCATGATGTGAATATAGCTACGCACCCACCGCACCAACCCCCCCCCCCCCCCAGCTTGAATATAGCTACGCACCCACCGCACCTCCACCCCCCCCCACTCAGCTCATGATGTGAATATAGCTACGCACCCACCACACCGCACCTCCACACCAACCCCCCCCCTCTCTCTCTCCGTCAACCCACTCCTCCGTCGTCCCTAACTCTTCCTCTTCCTTCTTCTCTTTCTCTTTCCCCTTTTCTCAACCTTTCTCTTTCTTTTTCTTTTCTTTTTCCTCTTCTCTCTTTCTGTCAGCTCATGTCAATTCACTCCTTTCTCACTCTTTCTGTATGAATGTTTACATGCGCCTCTCTTTTCATGTCTCTCTCTCTCTCTCTTACTCATGTCATAATTTCAATTAGCTGTCTAGATATGTCCTCTCACTGAACATGCCATGGCATCCTAAAATAGACCCTGGTGGCTAATTTCTTGAAATGTCTATTTCTGCAGAGCCGCATTGGGCCTAATCTTTGGTCATTTTCATTGATAAGGGGAATTCTTAACTATTTCCCATGAGTTACGAGATAGATGGAGGAACTAGGTTGAACCCTAGAGATAAAGAGAAAGAGGGAGAGGGAGAGAGAGAGAGTAAGAGAGACAAATGTGTATGTGAAGCCAGGGCAGCTGACAGCTTTTGTTGGACCCAGGAAAAAGACATCTAAAAGAGCCCCCTCTCCAATACATACAATGTACTTGGGACCCAATTCTGGGCCCCCTATCTCCCTGGGCCCGGGACAGCATACCCCTTTGTTCCCCTCTGTTGGCGGGCCTGTGTGCAGCAGTAAATGTTATCATGGAGCAAAGTAAAGGGGGTATTCCAGTGGTCTTCCTCCGTGTTGTCTCCCAAAACTATACAGAAACGGTGCACATATATGTAAAAAAAAGTCCATTTTTATCAGATTTTTTATCCTTATATCTTTTGTAGAGGTCTTGTGCATTTGCCATGATTGTGGTAGCTAATTGGGTTTGTATAAAGAGGGAGAGAGGGGGGTGGGGTGAGGGAATGGGAGAGTGTTGGGGAGAAGGAGGAGGAGGGGGAAAGTGTAGATAACGCCACTCTCTCCTGATATGTTTAGCTCAGCTGCGGGTCGGTTGCCAGGCATGCTGTGGTCTGTCTTGTGATCATAACGCCCCCCCCTCACCATCTCAACCCACCAAAAGGGGCTTTTAACGATGCCAAACCAAGCGCCTGTGTCATTTTATTTTTTTTATTCCCACTTTTCTAAATCGATTAGGTCGCTTCATCAGGACGTCAGAAATGCTCCAAATGTTTCACAGAAAAATCTTAAATGGTTTCAGCTGCTCTCTCTCTCTCTCTCTCTCTCTCTCTCTCTCTCTCTCTCTCTCTCTCTCTGTCCCTCACCTCAAAGTAGCCATGAGATTTGGTTTTGAGGATGTCTGGTGTCGCATCTACTTAGCCCCTTGCAATAGACTTCTTATTTTGGTTCCCTAGTGCCAGGTACAGGGTCAGGTTCCAGCCTTTGATCAGGTTTTTAATTGCTGTCAAGGGAATGTGTGCCAATGATGAAAAAGCCCCCTTTTAAGGAACATCCTATTTTAGGGGGGCGACGAATGCCGCTCAATTCAATTATCCCCGTCGTAAATTGGCTATAACTTGAGTTTGTTCTGTGAGGGCCCTGGTCGCTAATCTCGTGCTTTTCATTTAGTCCTTAGAGCTTCATTAGAGCTTCGTTAGCTGCATTCCCTGTGAGTGATCGGGGAAGACATGTATGGGGGAGACTGATGTGTTTTCTGGTGTCTGGGGCTGTACAGTATGTAGGTGCCATGGTGAGTCAGCCATGGCATGCCCTCCATATAGTCTTCATAAGAGTAAGAGTATGCATCCCACCTCTCTGAGGCCAGGTGCAGGACAAAGGTCAGGTAGAGTAGAGTAGAGTAACTTTATTGATCCCCAGGGGGAAATTCAGGTATCCAGTAGCTTACATAAATACACAAATACACAAATGCCCACATGGACATTTCAAGACACAAATAACACAGGAATAGTCAGGGAGGGGAAAATAAAATAAAATAGTAAAGATAATAAATGTAAAAAAGGTGCATCTGATAGTGGAAAAAGTGCCTGAGGAAAACCCTGTTGGATCGAAACGTTGTATGACCTAAATAAATGTCAAAGCGGAGCTCTGGTGTCTTTGGCTGTACAGTATCTATTGTGCCATGGTGGGTCAGCCATGGCCTGCCTCTATATAGCAATGGTGGGGTGGCGTCCGCGCCATTGTCTTTTCCTGAGCGTTTCGCTCGGTGCGTAATTCCAAGAGCAGTATAATGAAAAGGAAGAAAGGAATCGCACACAAGAGCTGAATGCAAAATCAAAAACTATAAATTAGAAAAAAAAAAGTAAATTAAAAAAGTAAATAAAAGTAAATAAAGTAAATTAAAAGAGTAAATAAAAGAAAATAAAAGAACACTGATGATGGGCTAGACCCGAAACGTTTTTCCCTTGTTCGTAGGCTTTATTTACTTTTTTCGGCTTTGTTTTTTGATTTTGCATTAAGCTCTTGTGTGCGACTCCTTTCTTCCTTTTCGTGCCCTCCATATAGTAAATGGCAGATTGCCAGAAGTAGACATTCTCTCTGGAGGGGATGTACACATCCTGCAGATCCGGTTATGTCAGTTTGTGTACTGTATGTGCATTCATCTGTACATACATTTCCCTGTGTGTGCGTGTGTGTGTGTGTGTGTGTGTGTGTGTGTGTGTGTGTGTGTGTGTGTGTGTGTGTGTGTGTGTGTGTGTGTGTGTGTGTGTGTGTGTGTGTGTGTGTGTGTGTGTGTGTGTGTGTGTGTGTGTGTGTGTGCGTGTGTGTGTGTGCAGCCACACAGACACCAAAGCTTGAGGTAGGCACTGTAAGCCATGCATGTGCCAATGCATCACACATGAACAGTAGCCAGTGGTGAGGGCAGTGCATTAGCCATGGCTTAACATGATAGCTGAACAAACGGCCGATAGATATCTAAAGTGGATCAAGTGGGCACTGCCATGGCCAGACAGTAGGGCACTGGGTTACTACGCCGGCGACCTGAGTTCGATTCCGGCCAGGGTCATTTGCCGAACCTTCCCCTGTCTCTCTCTCCCCCGCGTTTATGTCCCTCTGTAACTATCCTGTCACAATAAAGGCATAAAAAGGCCCCCCAAAAAGTGGATCAAGTGGGCCTAGAGACAGCAGCCTTAGCAGCTCTGGACCTGACTGATACTACATCACACTGGGGAGAACGACAAGACAGGTCCGTTAACAAAAAGAGAACTACAGAGAAGAGGAAGCGAGAGAGGGAGGGAGGGAAGCAGGAAAAGAGAGGGAATGCTGGAGTGAGGGAGCGAGAGAGAAAGAGGGAGGGAGGAAGGGACGGAGGGAGGCAGGAAAAGAGAAGAAATGCAGGAGGGAGGGAGTAAGAGAGAAAGAGAGAAAGAATGAAAGAGTGACTATTAAAGGTGCACTGTGTAGGATGGTGGCTAAAGTTTTGGGCAGTCATGGGCAAGCGGTTAGGGCGTCACGGAGCATACACACCGCAAGCGCGGACGTCCACTTATCGTCCGCTTCAAGTGTCCGGTATCAGTCCGAAACGGTGAGAATACATGAAAACAGATGATGACTTGCACACAGGAGCGCGATGTAAGTGTGGCGCATGTCCGACCCGACCGGACATGTCAGCGATGCTCCTTAAAAATAGAACTCGAGTCTATTTTCCTGCGCGGACGTCCGCGTTCAATGAGCGGGCTCCATTGAAAATGAATGGCTGCTGGTCGCGAACAGAACGTGGACGCTGACTGTGCAGTGTGCAAGGCAGCCCGCGAACCTCTCGGACTCGCGATGCTTCTGGACACGTTAAGCGAACATGAATATCTCGCTGTGTATGTACCGTCAGACTTGTAGCCCAAAGGTTGCCGGTTCGACTCCCGACCCGCCAGGTTGGTGGGGGGAATAATTAACCAGTGCTCTTCCCCCATCCTCCTCCATGACAGAGGTACCCTGAGCATGGTACCGTCCCGCCGGGTGAGGCATGAATGCAACTTTGTTGTGTGCAGTGTAGTGAACACTTGTGTGCTGTGGAGTGCTGTGTCACAATGACAATGGGAGTTGGAGTTTCCCAGTTGGGCTTAAAGAAATAGTCAATTTCTGGAAATTCAAAACGGCGGATAATGGAGAAGATCCACCTTTTCATGAAGTGTCTTTTTCCAAGCTGTAACTAAAAACAAAATAATATTACACAGTAAGTGCAGTTTTAAAAGAGGGAGAGAGAGAGAGAGAGAGAGAGAGAGAGAGAGAGAGAGAGAGAGAGACAGAGACAGAGAGAGAGAGAGAGGAGAGGAGAGGAGAGGGTGTGTGTGTGTGTGTGTGTGTGTGTGTGTGTGTGTGTGTGTTTGTGTGTGTGTGTGCGTGCACGCATGTGTGTGTGTGCGTGTGTGCGTGTGTGCGAGTCTGTGTGTGTGTGTGTGTGTGTGTGTGTGTGTGTGTGTGTGTGTGTGTCCATCGGGACGCATGTGTGTGTGTTTTAGTGCCTGCGTGGGTGGGTAAGTCATATTGTGTGTGTACAGCATGTGAGGAATGGAGAGTGTTTGTGTTTGTGTAATATAAAGTGACAAGAGGACTCCCTGCAGACTGAGGCCAACTGGTGGTTGAGGAGAGAAGAGGAGAGGAGAGGAGAGGAGAGGAGGGGAGGGGAGAGGAGAGGAGGAGAGAGGAGAGGGGAGAGCAGGGGAGGGGAGAGGAGAGGAGAGGAGAGAAGAGGAGAGGAGAGGAGAGGAGAGGAGAGAAGAGGAGAGAAGAGAGGAGAGGGGAGGAGAGGA
>NC_085858.1:47225896-47245896 GCF_034702125.1 Engraulis encrasicolus | reverse complement strand
TGGTGGTGCTCAACACACACAAAGGTCTGGGAGCATATAGCAGGATTCCATTTCTGAACTCAAAAAGTAATGCCAAGCATTTATTGCTTCAATATCAATGGAATCTCATATTGAGGAGTCACAGGACATATTATAGATTATATTGACGCTTTAGAGATCAACAGATCATGTTTTTGAAGGAATTTGTTGATATTGAAGAAATACATGCTGCGATAATTTTTTTAACTGGAAAAAAGGAATGCTACATACTCTCAGACCTAGTAGTGGAGCTCACGAAGCTGTGCGGAACTACAGGTCGGGCAAGAGCCAGGCAAGCCCCGTCAACCATATAGCATTCATATAGTATAACATGGAGCATGGCAGAGGTCTGAAGAAACGTGATTGGTAACAGATTTGCCCTTGGCCCTGGTGGTGAGGATTTGTGGTTTAAAGGTGTCTAAGATCACTTGGTGTCCCGTTCACATTGCCATCGCCATCGACTGCCCTGCACACTCATCGTTTCCCTCGCCTACGCATAGTCACCATTTCCTTTGGCAGCCACTGCTATAGCACACACACGCGCACACACACACACACACACACACACACACACACACACACACACACACACACACACACACACACACACACACACACACACACACACACACACACACAGACAAGCACAGTCCCCTCTGCCTCAACTGTGTGCACACACACACACACACACACACACACACACACACACACACACACACACACACACACACATACACACACAAACACACAGACACACACACACACACACACACACACAACACACACACACGCACGCACACACCCCCCCCCCACACACACACACACACACACTGTCCGTCCCCTCTCCTGCTCCCCCCCTCCCTCAGCTGCACACAGCACTGCTGATATTCATCAGTTTGCTCTTTTTTCTCTCATGTCTTTACTTTTCTTCATGTGTCTGCCTCTCATCTCTTTCTCTCTCTCTCTTTGTTGGTCGTTCTAAATCTGTCGTCTTGTGTGTGTCTGCCCCCACTTCCCTCTTCCTCTGTCACTCTCTTTCCTTCTATATGCTTTTCTCTCTCTCTCTGTGTCTCTCTCTCTCTCTCTCTCTCTCTCTCTCTCTCTCTCTCTCTCTCTCTCCGTCTCTTTTTCGCTTCTTTGGTCTCTTTATCTCTTTCTCCTGTCCTCTCTCTCTCTTTCCTCCCTCTCTCTCTCTGTCTGACTCATTGGACTTTCAATCACTCACTTTCCTGTCGGCCTGTCTGTGTCGTTCTTTTCCTTGTCTTTCTCTATCCTCTGCTCTCCTTTCTCCAGAGTCTCCTCTCTTTAATTCCCTCAGTGTTTCCATTAGTCTTTTTCTATCCCCCCCCCCTTGTCAGCCTCAATCTCTATCCTTCCCAGACATGCTCCTATCTGCTCCTCTCCCTTCATTTCTCTCTCTCTCTCTCTCTCTCTCTCTCTCTCTCTCTCTCTCTCTCTCTCTCTCTCTCTCTCTCTCTCTTTCGCTTCTTTGGTCTCTTAATCTCTCTCTCCCGTCCCTCTCTTGCTCCTATCTTTCCCTCACCCTTCATCTTTCTCTTTCTCTTTCACTCTCTCTCTCTCTCTCTCTCTTCCTCCTTTATCCACTCCCTTCATCTCTCCATCATTTCCAGGCATTGTGAGGGGGGCTTTGCATCGCGGTAGTTCCCAGGCTAAAGGGGGTATGACAAGTATCGAGCAATGACTGACAGACACCCGTAGAGCCTAGTTCACTCCATGAGATCTGCCTTTCTCCACCTCCCTCTCTATCCCCTCTCTCTCTCCCTCTTTTTCTCTCCATCCCACACATCTCTTTCTCCATCTTTCTCTTTCTCACTGTCCTTGTCAGGCTCTCTCCATCCCTCTCTCTCTCTCCATCCTTCTCTCTCTCTCTCCATCCCTCTCCCAATCCCTCTATTCCATCTCCCTCACTCCATCTCACTCTTTCTCTCTCTCTCTCTCTCTCTCTCTCTCTCTCTCTCTCTCTCTCCAGCCCCATCCCTCCATCCCTCTCTCCATGAGAGGAAGTGGTCAGGACGAATGTGTCTGAACCGGCGGCCATGAGAGGCAGAGGATCCGCGTGCACCGCATCCTGTGGGCTGACTGGTAATTGGGTTTCATATGCGCATTACTTAAGCCGGGGTTGGGGTTGGGTTCGCTCTCTCGCTCGCTGTGTGTGTGTGTGTGTGTGTGTGTGTGTGTGTGTGTGTGTGTGTGTGCATGTAGTAGGCTCACTGTGTGTGTGTGTGTGTGTGTGTGTGTGTGTGTGTGTGTGTGTGTGTGTGTGTGTGTGTGTGTGTGTGTGTTTGGGGGTGGAGGGCTAGAGAGGGTTAGGGTCAGCGGAGTGGTGTGGTGTGGTGTGGTGTGGTGTGGTGTGGTGTGGCGGATTGCTCTCCCCACCGACCACACAGTGCCGCACTGGCCAGGGCCACAAGCTCACAGGCAGCCTGAACAGAACAGAACCGAACAGAACAGAACAGAACTTAACAGAACAGAACAGAACAGAACAGAACAGAACCGAACAGAGCAGAGCAGAGCAGAGCAGAGCAGAGCAGAGCAGAACAGAACAGAACAGAATATCATAGAATAGAATAGAATAGAATAGAATAGAATAGAATAGAATAGAATAGAATAGAATAGAATAGAATAGAATAGAATAGAATAGAACAGAACAGAATAGAATAGAATACAATAGAACAGAACAGAACCGGCTGCTGCCCCAATAGAGCACAGCGCAGCGCAGCGCAGGGCTTGGCTGTCTCTGCGGAGCCGTCACAAAAAATATACTCACACACACACACGCACGCACGCACGCACGCACAGACACACACACACACACACACACACACACACACGAAAAGCCCCAACTGAAATTAAAACCTTCCATCCCTCTCTGGGACACTTTGAGTTCATGCAAGTCCTCCCATTTCTCTCTCCCTCTCCCTCTCCCTCTCTCTCTCTCCACCTCTCCCTCTCTCTCTCTCTCTCTTCCTCTCCCTTTCTCTCTCTCTCTTCCCCCCCTCTCTCTCCTTCTCCCTCTATCTCTCTCTCTCTCTCTCTCTCTCTCTCTCTCTCTCTCTCTCTCTCTCTCTCTCCCTCTCTCTCTCTCTCATTACAAATTCAGGGCCCGAAGCGTAGTCTCTTGCAGTGCTCTTCCCCACAACACAGGGAGCCGTGAAGGTCGAAGTGCTGGATTCATTTTACCGCTCCTTTTCCTTTCCTCTCCTTTCCTCTCTTGCGCTGTCTTTTTCTTTTTTTGCTTTTACCCCCATCCATCGCGCCCCCCCCCCTCTCTCTCTCCATCTACTTCATTTTTCTTTCTCCTTCTCTTTTCCTTCTCTGCCTCTCTTTCCTCTCCATCTTTGCCATCCTCCACTCTGTCGTTCCTGCCACCAGACCCCCATGGTAAAACCGCCACTCTGCTCGGCTGCTGCCTTCCCGTCCGTCTTTCTATCCGTCTGTCTCAAGGCTGGATTGGTCATATGGCATACAGGGCATTTACCCGGTGGACTGTTGATAGGGCTGCACGATTATGGAAAAAATCATAATTACGATTACTTTGGTCAAAGTCGTAATCACGATTATTAATCACGATTATTGATTTTTTGCAGATTTTTTTGAAAATTATAACAAGATGAAATATAACCAAGAATTAATTATATACGGGATGAGCAAAATGAAATAAATTGTAATAATTATGTAAAGGCAACAGCATGAAACTTAGGTGGACAGATTTCTGGCCAAAGACACCAGCCTGTCAGTATGTTCTGGCTTCAAGGACGCTCTCAAAGGTAGGTCACTATTGCCACGATTAAATCACGATTGAAATCACGACTTCGATTTCACTATTTTATCATGATTTTTGATTATTTTCGATTAATTGTGCAGCCCTAACTGTTGATGATTTCGGCTGGCCTGGCTATCACCTCAATGGTATCAGTCCTCATGCTTCTACAGTAGGCCGCTTCGAGAAAGTCAGATATTAATGAAGCATTTTGGCTATTAGGGTCAAAATAGCTCATATTAGATGACAAAAAATGTTGTCAAAAGCTTCATTGTGTCTCTCTTGATGGCTGGAGGACCAGTTTTGGCACAAAAAAAAGCCCGGTTTGATATTTCACCCGTCCAGTCCTGCTCTGTCCCACCACTTGGCAGCAAGTGAAACCAGCTGTGAGCCCGCGCTGTGGCGCGCCACACTCCCCTGTCCTCTCTCTCTCCCTCTCTCTCTCTCTCTCCCTCTCTCTCTCTCTCTCTCCCTTTCTCTCTCTCTCTCCTGCATTAATTGTGACCCTAAATCTGATCCCTCCCATTGCCATTTCACACACACACACACACACACACACACACACACACACACACACACACACACACACACACACACACACACACACACACACACACACACACACACACATACAGACATACCCACAGACACACACACAGGCGTATAATACACACACACACACACACACACACACACACACACACACACACACACACACACACACACACACACACACACACACACACACACACACACACACACACACACACACACACACACACACACACACACACACACACACACCGCTCCTTTCTTGCTTCTATTCTGCTGAGCAAAGCAGTTTTTCCTCCAGTGCGCGCTCACTGGCTGGCCTGCTCGCCTGCTCCCTGCTCTATGTCCTCCGACTTCCAGAAATCCCCTGCTCCTATTCAGGTCCCTGCCCAACAGGAGCTGATTAGGAGGTGCCAATAGCACTCTCTCCAGCCCAACACAAAAACACAGAGAGAGAGAGAGAGAGAGAGGGAGAGAGAGAGAGAGAGAGAGAGAGAGAGAGAGAGAGAGAGAGAGAGAGAGAGGGGGGAGAGAGAGAGAGAGTGAGGGTGTTGAAGAGTGGGGAGAAAGGGAGAATAAGAGAGCGAGAGAGAGAGAGAAAGAAAGAGAGTGAGACAGAGAGAGAGAGAGAGAGAGAGACACACAGAGAGAGAGAGGGGAGGGCGAGAGAAAAAGAGTGAGGGTGTTGAAGAATGGGGAGAAAGGGAGAATAAGAGAGCGAGAGAGAAAGAGAGTGAGACAGAGAGAGAGGGGGGGAGAGAGAGAGGGAGAGAGGGGGAGAGGGAGAGAGAGAGAGAGATGGAGGGGGGGGGGAGAGAGAGGGAGATGGAGCGCCTCTTTGCCTCTGTGCAGCCCTATCCCCTTACAGTTGCACCGCGGCCCGCAACGCGTAATGAGATGCGACTTTCTGATGACCACGGCCAGCTCGGATTTGATACATCCTCTCTCTCTCTCTCTCTTCCTCTCTTCCTCTCTCTCACACACACACATCCTCTCTCTCTCTCTCTCTCTCTCTCTCTCTCTCTCTCTCTCTCTCTCTCTCTCTCTCTCTCTCTCTCTCTCTCTCTCTCTCTTCCTCTCTTCCTCTCTCTCACACACACACATCCTCTCTCTCTCTCTCTCTCTCTCTCTCTGCCATTCCCCCTCTTCCACCTCTCGTTAGTCCACGTGGACCTGTGGCGGTGGTTATAGCTTTTACCCACCGGAGACAACTGTACGACACAAGGGCTTTCCCCTTTCCTTTCCTTTCCTTTCCTTTTCTTTCCTTTCCTTTCCTTTCCTCTGTCCTCTTCCCCCTCTTTAAGTTCAACTTCGCCTAACTTCTTTGACCAGGTACTTCCTTCCTCCAGAGAGGCACGCTGAGGTGAGGTGAGGCATGACACCCCACCCTCCACCCCCAATCTCACTACCTACCCCTCTCTCTCTCTCTCTCTCTCTCTCTCTCTCTCCGCACCCCTACCGGATGGAGGGAAGGATGGAGGCATGCCTGGCTCAGTGCATAGGTTAAGGTTAAGTCTCAGCATAATGCGGGATGCAAGCCATGTGTACTGTATACCTATTGCTGGGACTCCACAGGACGACAGTTTGATCCTACTGCCCCTATCCACAGAAACAAATTATTGTTCAGGCTATTGGCGCTATTCGATTTCATTGCGCAATACATGCTGGTGTCCTGGCTAGCGGCCTAACGCGTGTGTGTGGTAGTAGTTTGGCTGTCTACCACCACAGTCATAACGTGTATAAAATCTGTACATTTTTTTGTGTATTTTTATTATACACTTTTCTTTAAATAAGTACCATTTGGTCTTCAAAAAAACAAATGCATCATAAAGAACTGTATTCTTCTTCTGTATATTTCAAAAGGTCATAGATATAAAGAGTAAAATATATTCGAGTTGAACATGGATTTTTCTAAAGTATTCTAATATTGCGATCACAGTATAAAACAGTAATGTTACATCCAGCCTCTGTTGTTGCTTGATTTTTTTTGCTCTCACATACGCACGCACACGCGCACACACACGCACACGCACACACACGCACACGCACACACACACACACGCACACACACACACACACACACACACATCCCTTTTCATCCTTGAGTGATGATCTCTAAGTGATCTGTAAGTTTACAGTACTTTCAGCACACACGCAACATATGTACACTGACATGAGTAGGAGTAGAAGTGCCAAAGAAACTTCCATTGCACTCTGTGAGAGATCAGTAAAAACAAACACTTCATTGAAGTTAACGAGGAAACAAAATGGTGTGGTGGGCCTACTTTAAATATCTCGTCTATTTTTTTTCTCCTTCAGACATTAAATAACGGAAAGACAAGCCACACTTAGGGATGCTGTTCAATATAGGCCAGTAGCAGCGACAACTAAAATAATTTAAAACAAGACAATAATGAAGGATTTTTAAAAAATGCTTTAAAATTGGTTAAAAAAAGTGGTAAAGAAGCGGCTCCTCTGTCTGCTTAACAGCCTTTTTTTAGTGTAACTACAGATGTCAACATGTAATGTACATAAATAATCTTAACTCTAAGCTTAACCCTAAGGTGAATAATGTTGCAAGTTGTTCCATACTTTGCAACACTGTACCTACTAAATGTAACAGGTACAGTAAAATAAAGCAATGCAACCAAAATCCCTTCCAGAAAAAAAGTACGAAAACAAATCACAGACAGACAGTGGCATCCCTCATCTCCCATGCGTCTCATCCCGAGCTCCAGTGATGCCCTCAGGGCAACAGCCCTCGTCCACCTCACTGCACCGCACACAAATCCAGTTAGTTACTTACCTCCCAGCAACACACATCAGCAGCAACCACCAGCAGCAGCAGCATCACCACCACCACCACCACACGTGCTGAGGCCCGTCCAGGCATTCCTTAACCAGCCAGCCAGTCAGTCAGTCAATCAGTCAATCCCTCCAGCCGGTTCCGAGGCACGGAGAACCTCCACAGTCCGCACACACACACACACACACACACACACACACACACACACACACACACACACACACACACACACACACACACACACACACAACACACACGCATAAACGTGAGCTATCCGCCATGCTATGCGCTGCTTCTCTCCAGTCCCATTGTGAGAGCGAGCTCTGGGGTCATCCCCACCTGCTGCTCGCTGTGCGCTCGCTGGCTCCTCTGTCTGCCAAGTGAAACATACCTTGTCTTTTCATGGGAAAGCCGGTGATAAAAATCAACTTTGCAAAAGACATGGACACAAAGAGAGACTCGAACAAAGGCACTGATTCAATCTCTCTCTCTCTCCTCTCTCTATCTCTTTCTCTCTCTCTTATCTCACTTCTCTACCTCTCTCTCTGACTGGCTCCTGCTTCCCTTCTCGTTCACTGTCACCCTCTCTATGTCGCTATGTAACATTCAACTTTAAAGTTCTCTTTTATATGAAGTGAAACGTTTTTTTCCTCTTTTTCCCTCTGCAGCAGCTGCCTACAAACAATCTGCTGTTTTAGTCTGACTTCCTCTTTATTTGGTTTGGGAGCTAACTATGCTCTCAAAAGACACCCGGGCTGACAAAGAGAGCTTTAGGTGGGTGAGGAGGAGCTGTGCCGGTCAGTTATGCCACAATGTTATCACGTAGACTCACAGAGCCCTTTGTCTCAGTACAACAAGGTTATTCTTTACCTGGCAACTACAGTGGCTGCACAGGCACTCATTCATTCCCCTCACTCATTTGCTTACATTCAAATTATGGCTGCTTCCTACCCTAATGGTTCATGAGCAATGTCAGGCAGGTAAGAGAACAGTTCAGCTTAAAAATTGTTATAGAAAAGCCAGTGTAAAGATGGCACAATAATTAAAAAGGCAATATATGGCTACTGCGATGAACAAGTGCATTCATGAATTGACAGTGTCTTCCTGCATGTTGGGTGATGGTGACCCTGTTTACACACCCAGTCCAGTATAAACGCAAGACAGCTTTCCGTTCTTTACAACAGAAGTGAAAGTGTTTTTCAGGTCCATAGTAATATACTCAATTTTTGAATTATTGCTGCTTCATTTAAGCATGGTGTTTGGTTATGTACTTTAAACGGTTGGCGCCAACTGTCACGGTCAAGGTGATGGGTATTTTACCTCTCGTGCGCATGCCCTCGTTGCGCACGGGAGGCCCGTATCCATATGCTAATTGATAACTTGCCATGGGCAAGGAAGCGTGTCCCAGTAAAAACCCCGCTCTGTGGGACTTTCATAACTGGTTTCTTGCTTAGCGTGAGTCCGCAGAGAAGTGAAAATTCCCCTGAATAAACAAAGTAGCCCACGTCGTTTGAAACGGTCTGACAGCGCAAAGGCATTGCCACCTGTATCCACCACCATCCTAAGTATTGAAGGATGATGTTAACATTGCAAACAGCACAATTCAAACTGTTAACGAATGTACTTCCTAAGGCATCGAGTGAGGACTGATGGTAGTTAACCAACCCAATGCGTCCTAAAGTCAATGTCACGTACTTAAAAACTATATGCACCATAGTTCTTTTGTCTGATTTTCCAGAAACGCTTACCGTTTTCAATTATTGCTGGTCCCTGGAGATAGCTCCCCGAGCTGGTAGGAAGTGAAGCCTGTGTTTGTGCTCAGGCTGTACATAAAAACGGAGGAAGCAGGGACAGTCACGGGATAATGCATTTTTAGCTGAGCCATAAATCAACTGTGAATTAACTTCCAGAAAATCTGGAATTATTGCACTGTGGACATTTTTGTTAAAATGCATATTTCACTCAGAATTATTTGTAGCAATTGATTTTATGAAGACATCAACTTTATTGTGTGCATGGGTCATTATCAAGTAAAAATATACTATTCAACCAGTATGGAAGGTGGGGATTTATATTTCAGATAGTTTGTCTAAAATCCATTTTAATAACAAAAGCAGGGCGTTTACATCTAAATGCTTTGTGTGGTGCATAATCTGCATGTTTCTCTGTGCGCTTTTATCTAGTTCAGTACGTAACGCAGTATGATCACATGTATCTGCTGTTCTGCGATTGCAAATAAATGTTTGTTAGTTTCGCCATGACTTTTGGGTATTGATTCCAATGGTTGTAGCCTATTTAGCCTAGACGCAGCCAAAAAACGGATAGGCTATACGTTTTCTAATTCTCGCATCTAAAGCCTCACCGAGACAACTTTACAGGTATCCATAGCTTTTAAATGACTATTTAAACTTTTTTTAAACTACCACAGGAGGACGGGGCACGTGATATTGCATTACACTACAGAGCTTCGCACTTTTAAATAGGGAGTGTAAAAAAAATGTATAATGACACATAATGCCTTCCAATTTTCATCAGCCATTGACACCGTCCAATAATCTGAGAAATGCTGCGAGCTAAATTATTACGACGATAATTGCATTAAATTAATACAGCATTAAGCAAAACTGCCTCGGCCATGCTCAACTCTATTAAACCATTAGAGAGAAAATGAGCGACGTGAAACAGCCACAGAAATAACTTGAGAAATTGTGCCTGGTGAGTTGCTGGTAAACTTGCGGAGCCAATTGAAAAAGAATGTGGAGAAAACTGCAAGCCAATCAGATTGAGGGGGAGGGTCTGAAGCTCAAACTTCGAGTAAAGTCCTCCGTTGGTCCACTGTATGTATCGTTCAGACTGCATTGTAGTGCAGAAGAAGGAGAGACAGATCTAGAACTCCAAAGGAGGAAAATAGATAGCTGTGTTATCTTCCCCCCCTCTAAACTCTGGGAAACGATGAAGAGTGCGTAACGCGCGGCGCCGTCCAAGTTTCAAGTTGGATTTGCTTCTCATTCACATTCCTCCTCAACCAGAGACGTTTTGCAGGATTATTCCTGGCTTCCTGTCCCAATGTTGAAGATGACAGAGGAACACGACAAGAAACACATGGAACCTCCTTGCAGCCCAGCGGGCACCAACAGCTCCATGTCCCAAGAAGACGAGTCGGACTCGGATGCCCCCTGCTCCCCTACGGGCTCCGACGGCCACGGCTCGCTGCTCGCCAGTTTGGGCAAAAAGGGGGATAACGAAGAAGACGACAGGTTCCCCGCCTGCATCCGCGACGCTGTCTCACAAGTTCTGAAGGGATACGATTGGTCGCTGGTCCCTATGCCCGCACGGGGAAACGGCTCCCTGAAAAACAAACCTCATGTCAAGAGACCGATGAATGCCTTCATGGTTTGGGCGCAAGCTGCGCGCAGAAAGCTGGCCGACCAGTATCCCCATTTGCACAACGCAGAACTTAGCAAGACTCTTGGCAAACTCTGGCGGTGAGCTGTTTTTTTTGCCACTGTATTTTTTCTCGTTTTATATTGCATAATGTATGAACTACACGTTTTTATGCACAAGTTCCCCAACTGTAATGAATATAAAATGAGTGGCAGACAAGTTGATAATGGTGTTTGCACAGGTAGGCCTATGCAAAATAGGATATCTCCACTTCCACGTTAGTAGGCTTCTGGTCCAGCGAGAGTTTATTGTTTTACGGTGATAATTTTCATAACCATCGCAAAGCATGTGATCCAACAATTCAAAAAAATATCGCGCAATTATTTGTGTCATTAATCAGTTGTGTGTTGTTGTTGCTATAGCTTGTTATCGGAGAGTGAAAAACGGCCATTTGTTGACGAGGCCGAGCGGCTACGTGTCCAGCACAAGAAAGATCATCCAGACTACAAGTACCAGCCAAGGCGACGGAAGAGTGTGAAGCCCGGCCAGAACGACTCTGACTCCGGGGCTGAGATGGGACACCAGATGTACAAGACGGAGCCAGGACTTGGTGGTTTGGCTGGACTAGCCGACGGGCATCATCACCCAGACCACACAGGTAAGAGCCGGCCGCAGTAGCCTATCACACATCAAGAAGAGCACTGATATGAACTTCTTGGATTTGCTTATGATTTAACATTTAAATCAGAAGCCCAAAGGGAGGGGGGGAAGGGGAACGTTTATGGTGCTAATTTTCACCTGACACTTACGCACTGACATCTTCATCACCCCCATTGACTTGACCGCCATCTTTGACCTCTATCCTCATCCGCAGGTCAACCGCATGGCCCTCCCACACCCCCCACCACCCCCAAGACCGACCTGCACCACCACCACCACCACGGGGCCAAGGGAGACCTCAAGCACGAGGGGCGCCGCCTGATGGACGGCAGCGGTGGTGTCGTCGTAGGCCATCGGCAGAACATCGACTTCAGCAACGTGGACATCTCGGAGCTCAGCACCGACGTCATCTCCAACATGGAGGCCTTCGACGTGCACGAGTTCGACCAGTACCTGCCCCTCAACGGTCACCTGGCCTCGGCCGCCGCAGGTGGTGGTGGTGCAAACATGCCCCCTGGTGGCGGGCCCGACGGGCACGGACACGGGCATGGGCACGGACACGGCGGGCACGGTTCCAGTTCTGTCACGGGGGCAGCTGCCGGCGTTCCGTTCGGCTCCCCATACGGCCACCACGCCAACCCGGCTGCCGCTGCTGCTGCCGCCTCCTGGAGCCGCAAGGCCGCACTGGGCCCGTCCGCCCCCTCCCCCTCCTCCTCCTCCATCACAGACGGCCACCGACCGGCCCAGATCAAGACGGAGCAGATGAGCCCCAGCCACTACAGCGAGCCGCCGCCGCACGTCTCCCCGTCGCACCCCGACTACCCGCCGTACCCGCCCCAGCCCTGCGCCACGTCCGGCGGCGCCGCCAACGGTGGTGGTTCGGCCTCCGGCTCCTCCTCGTCCTCCGTCTCGGCGGTGGCTGCTGCGGCGGCCGCCGCCGCCGCCTCCTCGCCGTTCTCCAGTTCCCAGTGTGACTATACGGACCTCCAGAGCTCCAGCTCCTACTATAGCCCCTACTCTGGCTACCCCTCTGGCCTCTACCAGTACCCGTACTTCCACTCGTCGCGGAGGCCGCCTTACGGCAGCCCCATCCTCAACAGCCTGTCGCTACAGTCCTCCCACAGCCCCACGGCCAACTGGGAGCAGCCCGTCTACACCACCCTCTCCCGGCCCTGAGAGACAGGACCCCAGCAGGCCATACATGGGGCCGGGACAATGTGATCTGAGGACCCCCACCCCACACACACACACCTTCCCCAAGTCAATGCATACAATGTAATGAGGACCCAATTCTGGGCTTCCCCTCTCCCTGGGCCAAGGGCAACTGATAACACCCCACCCCTGGGTCAGCTTCCCTGGACACCACCATTACCACCCCCGCCCTAGCACCCCCCGCAACCCCCCTCCCGTTGTCCCCTGGGGCCCCCCAGGCCTGGTCCTGATCCTGACTTGGCCGGACCGGACACTCTCTCGTCTCGTTTGCCTCTGTTGCAGCCAGGGCCTCCCAGGGGACCCCAGGAGTCGCAGCCTGCCTGCCTGCCTGTACAGCCAGTCCTATATTGCACTAAAGAGAAGAGTACACTACTCACAGAAGAGAAGCAGGGGACGGAGAAGACGTGGAAGAAGACCATTACTACGGTACTCTGTGCCATCTCAGTTTGCCAATGAGAGAAAAAAGAGTGATATTTAGAGAGGAGAAAAGATAAAGGAGTGGTGATGATGAGAGAGGGAGAGTGAAGTGCCTGCTGATTTTTTGCCAGAAAAAAAACGACGATGCAGTTCTTTTCTTTTTTCTTTCCTATATTGTATGGACATTTTAAGGCAGAACTTGATATATTGGTGCCTGAACAGCCAACGGAAATCCTCTGTGAGGACCACCTGTCACCAACAACCCCCCTACACCCCCCACCCCCACCCTCCCCCACTTGAGCGCCATCATTCCCGCATTCCC
Source organism: Engraulis encrasicolus (assembly GCF_034702125.1). NCBI lineage: Eukaryota > Metazoa > Chordata > Actinopteri > Clupeiformes > Engraulidae > Engraulis > Engraulis encrasicolus. Next base: position 47,232,744 of record NC_085858.1, on the reverse strand, counting down.
TCCCCCAGTCCAGTACACACACACACGGACACACACACACACGGACACATAGACACACTCGCATGCGCACACACATACAGACTGCACAAACTCCCGTCTACGGCTGTTGGTGTGTGTGTGTGTGTGTTTTTCTTTTTTATGGCCATGTGTGTGTGTGTGTGTGTGCTGACTTGTGTAGGAGATAATTACAAAAACAGGCCAACTGATTTGATGAGGCAGATGGAGAAAGTTTATGCAGAAATATGTGCACTGGGACCAATTATAAAATATTCTTAAAATACAATGCAGCAAGGGCTCCATCGTACAGAGTGAATTTGAAAAAAAAAAAAAAAAAAGAAAGAAAGAAAAAAAATACTGTCTTCTGGCAGTGGGACCATGAACTTAATTTGTGTTTGTTTTTTAAAAGTGAAGCTATACTTTTTTAACTATTCCATATGTATTTATGTTAAATGTGTTCTTTTACCGCTGTATACCTACTTGTACAGATGTTTTTGAGAGGTTGGCTTGATGTGTCAAAAATAGGAAATGCAGGCCTTTTTTATCTCACTCTAATATTGATGATTGTTGTCTAACGCGGTCACACTAATCGACCTGCACACGATATTCATATTCTGGGTTGTTGAAAGCCAGATAATAAAGTGGGGGCCAAAGACATACCATGCGATGAAACAGGTGTCTTAATGCTATGCCTACCGAATCGCGATTAGTCATGATGTGGGATGAACGGAAACGCGGTAAGATAACACAGCTCCGTTTTTGCTCGAGGGGTCAGCTGTTCCCTGCGCAGCGGGAAGCACGTTTCTCGAAACAGAAGTGAGGTTCCTTCTTGACATTGACAGCTTGGCTATACGTTAGTCTGGCATATAGTTGTTTTCATTTGCTGTCTCTGGGGTGTTTTAGTTCAATCCCATTTTTTTTGTTAGGAAATAACTTTTATTTAATTCAATCACCACACAAGTGGGATACTTGTGTGCGGGCAGTGTGTGCAAGACATGCAAGCCATTTTCCTTTTTATAGTCTTAATATACTTTGCAATGCATTGTCCAGGTTAAAAACAACCTCATGTTACATTGCCATGACCAGAAAGTCTAAAGCTTAATTTTATTATTTAATTAACAGCTTTTATTACAGAATGCATCTGTTGATACACATAATCAAACCAGCTTTTTGGGATACTTGCCACTTTCAAGCATAATTTGGTGCTATCCGAATGTCGTTGAGTGGATTTTGTTGTTGGTTTTTTTTTTTTTACAATGTTGTAATTATTTCCTGCTTTATATAATTGCATTGTCACTCACCTTTAAAACAGTGTTCGTAGCCAACTTTATTTTCCCCAGTGTACGTTGAAAGGAAGGACCATGGGTATGCATGGGTTTTCTGTTTCTTTTCTCCATGTTAACTAGAATATCCTCACAAGCACAGCTAACCTTACTTGTTGGTAATTTCTGTGAAAACAAAAAATAAACGTATACTTTTTTTCTCTGAACAATGAATGTTTTGTGTTGGGAGGAACTACAATGTTAAAATAAATATTTTCTTCATCGCTTAACAGTCCTTTATTTGCGGAAATGCGTAGGCCTACTACTCCCTATTACCGTCGAGCTTTGCATACATCACTTGGCAAACCGCATGATTTGGCTTCGAGACGGTGTGACGCAAACTCAGGTCGGAGTGTGTGTTTCACTGCCTGCACCGCTCCCTGGAGGCCGGTGCCATGGAAAATGTCGTCAACGACAGCTATTCTGCTATACTGAAATTTAAAAGCACACAGACCAAGATATGGCTCTAAGAAGAAGAAAAATAGATTAGTTGAAACTCGTGTATGGGTAGATGGGAAGTTATCTAGACGGAGGAGGGCGATTTGTTTGGGCAGTATAATGTGGGTTTAAGAATATCTGCTCCATTATACTTCAAGTTTTGTTAGTTGTCGTTCCAGCTTCATTTGTTACCACTGACGTTCCTTGAGCTCTCGAGGGGCAGCTCGTGGATACGTTGTTTGACAGCTGAGGCATTTTTAAACGAAGGGCGGGCGTGTTAAAAAAAAAAAGAAAAAAAACAGCGACAACAACACAGTGCAACTGCGTTGGCATGAAATGACTCACGTCCTCCTCACTGGATACCAGTTGAATCCGACATGTAGGCTACCCTGCGCAGGCTTGTTCATTGAAACGTTGTGTCCGGGCGCGCGCCTCTGTGTGTGTGTGCGCGTGTGCGTGGGTGCGTGCGTGTGTGTGTGTGTGTGTGTGTGTGTGTGTGTGTGTGTGTGTGTGTGTGTGTGTGTGTGTGTGTGTGTGTGTGTGTGTGTGCGCAACCCAAGTAAGGGTCCACTGGGCAAAGTTTGAAACCGAGTACCAGCATGCATGCCAAGCAGCCGTCCCCAACTGGCCGCGGGAGAGAGCCAAGGGCCGGGCGCAGCGCTGCTGAATTTTAATGATTCATTATGCCGCGGAGCCGTGCTATTGTCTCCCTTTATCCGGACAGCAATAAAAGAATTAATTGGAGAGAAAATGGAAGGGCAGGGGAACTGACAAGTCATTAAGAGTGCACTGAATGGGCCATTAGATGCACGCAGTGGAGGAATTTCCCTCGGACCGTTTCATATCGTAGCTCCGCTTAAACAATGCAGGAAAGCAGGGGAAGTAAACGCCAACAACTCGACAAGCACAAACCAAAGCCCCCTCCCTTCAAGTATGGCGACGATAAATAATAATTAAACAGAAGACAATAACACAGCAGATGGGTGTGGGTGGTGATGAGGCGAAAAAAACGTGTTTTCTTTTTTTTTTCTTTTCGTCAAACTCTTTTCTCTCCATTGTTTGCCAAATAGTTTCAGGAGGAACTCTTGAGAACGAACAGACGTGAATCAAGCTGAAGGGAAGAAAAGGCTCTTCGGGGGTGCTTGGGTCTCATTTCACCGGGGAACATTCGGGGCGACGAGACGAGAGCCTCGGGAGAGCTGTACTGAAAATGAAAAAAAAAATCCGAGTGAAAGCGGAGCATCAGGTGTAGGTCTGCTTCCCACAGGCCCCTCTGCCAAACAGACGCCTTGCTTTCCACCAGAAAACGCCCTCACAACAAGCGACAGGGAAGCGACCAGACCCTCACGGTTCCCCTCTGCGCGCGCGCTCTCGTCATCCAGCTCTCACTGTATTTAAATCGACATTTGCGATAGACACGTTTTTACAGTGACCTCCATATGGAATTCGACAAACTTCCCATGAGTCGCATAAAAGGCCTTCAAGTTCCATCTGTCACATCCCTTTGGTGTGTGTGCGTGCGTGCGTGCGTGCGTGCGTGTGTGTGTGTGTGTGTGTGTGTGTGTGTGTGTGTGTGTGTGTGTGTGTGAGAGAGAGAGAGAGAGAGAGAGAGAGAGAGAGAGAGAGAGAGAGAGAGAGAGAGAGATAGAGTACAGTATGAGAATGATGAAGAAGTAAGAAACAACCACTAGATTATAAAATATGAAAAAAAGCAAGTTAAGAAGTGGAGGTGGAGAAGGGGGGAGCTGTATAAGACGTCACAGCTGAAGAACAAGAGGAGGAAGAACCAAATGGACTGCCTGTAATGTCGGCGGCCATTGTCCGGTTCGGGAGCCAAACCCTGGGAGCGGCGCATGATGTACCTCCACAATGGTCTCATCCTTTTTAATGAGCCTGCGCGCCGCACACACACACACAGGGCTCTCCAGGGGCTGGCGGTGGGGGGGGCTGGGGGGGAGTTGGAGCACTGGTTGGTTGGGGTAGGGGGCTGTACGTGAAGGGGGATAAGAGGGGTGTTGTTGGTTGGTGGGAGGATGCTGGGGAAAGCTGGAGCACTGGTGAGGTGGGAGAGGAGTGATGGAGGGGAGGATGGTGAGACTGGTGGGGAAAGTGGAGGGGAGGTGGAAGAGAGACTGTGTGTGTGTGTGGGGAGGGGTGATCGGGGACTAATGGGGGGAGATGGGCTGGTGGGGGAAGATGGAGTGCTGGTGGGGAATGATGGAGTAGAGTAGTGTTTCTCAACAGGGGCGGTACAGCCCCCCAGGGGGGCGTTGGAGAGGTCTAGGGGGGCGTTGAGGATTCAACTCAGAGGGGGCGGTGCTTAGTTGCCATTTGGGGGCATTAGTCCATTGGTTTTTTTAATGCTGAGGAGAGGGGGGGGGGCGTTGTCAGGCTTATGATGAGGTCAAGGGGGCGTTGGGAGGCTTGTGATGAGGCCAAGGGGGTGTTTGTTCAAAAAAGGTTGAGAACCAGCAAGACTCAGTGGAGGGTGGTGGGGGCTGGAGGGGGGGGGGGGGGTTGTAGGACGGCGTGTTCCTCACAGTGCTGTGCTGGGAAACATGAGGGCCATTTGCAAGGGAAATGAGGTGGACGCGGAGGAGAGGAGAGGAGAGGAGAGGAGAGGGGAGGGGAGGAGAGGACAGGAGAGGAGAGGGGAGAAGAGGAGAGAGGAGAGGATGGGAGAAGAGAGGAGAGGAGAGGATGGGAGAGGAGAGGGGAATTAGATGAGGGGAGGGGAGGGGAGAGGAGAGGAGAGGAGAGGGGAGAGGAGAGGAGAGGAGAGGAGAGTGGAGGAGAGGAGAGGGGGTAGGAGAAGAGAGGAGGGGAGAGGAGAGGAGAGGAGAGGAGAGGAGAGGAGAGGAGATGATAGGGGAGGGGAGGGGAGGGGAGGAGAGGAGAGGAGAGGGGAGGGGAGGAAGAACATCAGGCCGCACTCAGTCACTCTCTCACTCCCTCTTCGGTCCTCGAACAGCCACCTGATGCAACAAGTGGTACAGAGAGACAGATATGTAGATACACAGACAGACAGACAGACAGGCAGGCAGAGAGCCAGAGAAACAGACGTATAGCTTGACAGTTGACTGTTTTCCCCTAATTAAATGTTCTTTTGCATAACAGCATCTGTTGAATGTACTTAATGGAGAGAGACAGCGGTGCAGGAAGAGAGAGAGAGAGACAGCGAGAGACAGCGAGAGAGAGAGAGAGAGAGAGAGAGAGAGAGAGAGAGAGGGCAACATGAATGAAAAACAAGCAAACAGCTTCAAAGAGAGTCAGTTTGGGCACTCGCGTACAGTGCTAGCCAGGACATGCCCTCCTAGTGATGCAACACCTTCAGCGTTGCTACTAGTCAGGTCAAGAGCAATGCAAGTACTTTCTGAGTTCCCGAAAAAATCGGGAACTCCTCCCACTTTGTTGGGGAGCAAACAACCATTAGCAAACCAAGGGAGGCCGCTTGGGAATTGCCGTTTGGGAAATGTTAATTGTTATGCTGTTGGTCAGACCAAGTCTCGAAGAGATTTGAAAGTCGATGATAATCAGGCTAGTACAGCAATGTAGTAGAGTATTTTTCGCAAATAGTGAATAGGCCCGTCTGTGCCCCCATCTGCAGTAAGAGGCTTGCACAGAGCCTATGCTATAACCTGACTGTCACTGAAATTGTGACAACCAAGTTTAAATCTGTCACTTAAAGCTCACAGTAATATCATAGCAGTGTTTTACCAGTTGGTGTAGTTGAATCTTTTCAGCAATGAGTGAACAGGCTTGCCGGTGGGCCCATCTGCACAACGAGGCTACGGTGGCCATATTACAGTAGATTGTCAATCATTATACAATACAACACAATATGATACGTTTTTATTCAATATCTTTACGGAAGATAATTACAAGTATTTAGTCAGTGGTTTCATTTACATTTTACATTGGATATTGAAAACGTAATTAGAATATAATGAAATTATATCACCAGGGAAGTTCCCTACATGCTAACAAACAAGAAGATTACATTACGTTACACTTAGCTGACACATTTTACATAAACCTAATTATGAGTGTCACCACGCGTCCTGAGAAATTAGTCCTAATAACACTGAGTTAGCTACTAGACAGTGGACATCCAAACAATGATCTGACAGTTTATGACCATCCCCATTATCCAATTTCCATCCACACACCACATGAGCTGGAGACGCGTCACGTCATGAGAGTGTGTCATCCGACCCCGGGCCCTTTTTCCCAGCAACCATTGCCAAAAATAATGTACGCAATCAACCAGTTTAAGAAAAAAACATGCACATCCTTCTAAAACAAGTTTTGGGTACAGGACTAGCGAAGTAACATGAAAAATGAAAATAAAGTCTTCAGACCAAACTCCCATATAAAAGAAACGGGAGCTTAGTGTGCGGACTTAAGTTTCATGTTTCACATAATCAACCAGTGTCAATGGAAGAAGGCACATTACTGCACTCACTGTGTACAAAGGTCAGAGCTACTGCCGCAGTAGCCTAAGCTGACAAATATGCAATACGGATTAAGCAGCTTTGAGTACCAAGAAAGGTGCTATATAAAACGGATCTATTATTATTATTATTATTATTATTATTAGTAGTAGTAGTAGTAGTAGTATTATTATTATTATTATTATTATTATTATTATTATTATTATTATTATTATTATTATTATTATTATGTGACATTGATATGATTGGTAGGTCCTGACTATGTACAATAACAATCAATAGAGAGAGAGAGAGAGAGAGAAATGATAATGATTACGAAAACAGAAGGGAGCAGCTGCTTTGGCTCCCAATTTGTGCCTTTATAATCATGCCCCCTTGATTCGGCCTCATCAATATTTAGTCCTCATAACATGACAGTGGCCAACAATAAGAGACACAGGCCTGAGTGTAACAGGCAGGAGTGGAGCGTGCTCGTTACTCAGAGGACAGGAACCAGTGGTGATTCTCAATGAGCCAGGGCTGAAACAGAAGGGGTTGGTGGTGTGGGGGGGGTGGGGGCCGGGTGTCCCCTCTGGGCCACTGTAGGCTAGTCTGTCTCCAAGAGCAACAGTACTCTAAGCTCCATACAGCTCCTTCC
>NC_085858.1:47198396-47203396 GCF_034702125.1 Engraulis encrasicolus | reverse complement strand
AAAAGGAGAAGACAGTGAGAACGACACAGAAAGGGATAGACTAGAGGGAGGGAATAGAAAGGGGAGGAAAGAAGGAAAGCAGAAATGGATGAAACTAAAGAGGTTGAGGCCAAAGAAATGAGGAGTAACTAGAAAAAAAAACTGAGAAAGAAATATAGCGAGAGCCGAGAGGAAATACAACATCGAGTGAGAGAGAGAGAGAGAGGGAGAGAAAGAGAGAGAGAGAGAGAGTGAGAGAGAGAGAGAGAGAATGAGAGAGAGAGAAAGAAAGACAGAGAGAGAGAGAGAAGGGGGGGGGTGGCACCGTGGCAGGCGTGATGAGGGGAGAAAAGAGGAGCAGTGAGAAGGGAAGGGAGAGGGCAGAGCTGTTGTTGTTGAGGGGATTATAAAGAGGAGGACGAGTGTGCAGGGACTTGTTGTGAGCGGAGTGAAAGGATGTGAAGCAGAAAGACAGAAAGAAAGAAAGAAAGAAAGAAAGAAAGAAAGAAAGAAAGAAAGAAAGAAAGAAAGAAAGAAAGAAAGAAAGAAAGAAAGAAAGAAAGAAGGAAAGAAAGAAAGAGAGAAGAGAAAGGAGGAGGAGTGGGAAGTGTCCTGTTCTCTTTCACGCTTGCATTTGTTCAGATTCAGACTGCTTGTTCAGACTCAAAATGCATTAGCAGCAAACAACAACAACAACAACAACAACAACAAAATAGCAACAGGAACATCAACACAGAGCCTATACATGTAATGCAATTCACACATACACACACACACACACACGCACACTCACACTCACACTCACACTCACACTCACACTCACACACACAAACACACACACACACACGCACGCACGCACGCACGCACGCACGCACGCACGCACGCACGCACGCACGCACGCACACACACACACACACACACACACACACTTGTCATGCTGAAATTATGCAACCATGGAGTAGAATGAGAGAGATAGATTTATATGAGAGAGAGAGAGAGAGAGAGAGAGAGAGAGAGAGAGAGAGAGAGAGAGAGAGAGAGAGAGAGAGAGAGAGAGAGACAGAAAACATCAAAAATCTATCATTGATAAAACTTTCAATGGAAAACATATAAATTCCTGACACTGTTTGGGAGTAGTTTAATCATTTGCTTTTCCGTAGACTTATAAATAATTATTGCTTCTGTCGTATACTCATTAAGGCCTTGGCAACATTGTGTGGCTTCATGCCATTAAACTAAGCTGGATTTGAATTGGGCTGTGTGTGTGAGAGAGAGAGAGAGAGAGAGAGAGAGAGAGAGAGAGAGAGAGAGAGAGAGAGAGAGAGAGAGAGAGTTTATGATGGCAATCAGTCTCTACCACAGCAGCCATTTTTGATCCAGTTCCAGAGAAGCTTTTATTTCCCATAACCCCCCTCTTCTCTTAGACCCTTCCTCACACCCAATCCTCCTAACTCACAGGCTAATAAAAATACATATTTGCATAGTATATAGTGCATTTAGCCTTTTCTGTTTATGAGTGAGTTGTTTCCATCATGAAAGTAGTTTGCGGGATGTTTTACCGTAAACAAGAAACCACTTTAAGTTGTCATCTTGCAAAGCTTCCCTTAGATTTAGGCAAGATCTCTTCACCATAATGACCATCCTTTAAATTCGCGTTTCTCAACGGGGGCGGTACAGCCCCCTAGGGGGCATTGGGGAGCCGTAGGGGGCATTGAGAAGGAAACAGATGAGAGGGGTCGGGGCTTTGTTGTCATTGGGGGCATTAGTGCGTTTGATTTTTTTTAATACTACTTTGGTAGGCTTATGATGAGGTCAAGGGGGCGTTGGGAGGGTTGGGATGACGTCCAGGGGGCGATTGTTCAAAAAAGGTTGATAACTACTGCTTTAAATGTAGAATTTCTAGTAATTTCTTCACATATGGCTTACTGAACTTTAATTACACAATTCTTCTGTAAGTTGTAGTTAAACAATTACTGTGCCATTTGTAGAGAGGTGGATATAAGGGAAAATAAAATAAAGTTATGTGAAATAAAATGCAATAAAACATTAATATATAAAAGTTGTGTATTTTAAGAACAAATTAAAAGTGAGAGTGTTGTAGCTTTGACAAAATACATTAGACTTTCAATGAAAATTATACATGCAAAACAATGTATCACTTCATTACAGATAATAAAAAGTGAACATTTCCTGAGCTGTATAGTAAAAATAACACCAACTATCCTTCAAGACAATAACATTCCCAAAATTCCATCAGTTTAGCACAGTTACGGACAATACAATTTGAAGATTAACAAATATCTTTCTCTCCCTGTTTACTCTGGCTATTTCACTGTTTGACATGAGCATTGTGTGCCAAGCCTTCGTCTTTGTTCCTATTCCCATGTAAATGCATCCGAGATGTCTGTGATGTTGTCAGGACCTGGAAACATTAATTGATTCATTTATCGATAGCGGCACTTTAAACCTAACTTTTGCGTGTCACTGGAAAAGCTCATTGGAAGAGGCGGTCTCATAGTTGGGCTAGGGTAGGGGGCTTTGTTCTCGAGATCCTGGGTAGAACTCTCTCAGCGGTGATGTTCGAATGAACTACAGCTGGTCCGCGGTCTTCTCCGGAAGAACAGCTATAATAGGAGACCATTGAAATAGTCCACCCACTTTCTGTTCAGTGCAGTGTGAAAGAACTTCACTGGGTTGCTCTGGGATTTAAGGCCACTACTTTTGGCCATTTACTGACATGCTGCCCTTATGAAAATTGACCATGGTTTTATTGTAGCAACTATGGCTCTACCATGGTATGTAATGGTTACTCAAAGTACTCTGAACCAACTATTGTATTACTTTAGCTTATCCATGATTTTTTGGGTTTTACCATCGTTTTACTATAAACCAACCATGGATCATGTTTATTCATGGTTTTCATGTTTTTTTGAGTATAGTTTGTGACTGTGGTTTAACCATCGTTACAAACCATACTGAAAAAAAAACCCATGAAAACCATGATTTACAATGATTCATTTGCATGAGGGTGGCCTGGGCAATAGAATGGGAAGATTTTCTGATAAACTCTTATTTGGGGGCAGAAAGTTGAGGTGTAGAGTAGAGTTCATGACACACACACACACACACACACACACGCACACATACACACACACACACAGAAGAATGAAAGGTATCGCACTGACCACTTGTGCATTCAAATATCAAAGAAAAAAATAAGGAAGGTGCCGGACACTCTGCTCCTCCTTGAACATGTTCATTTCAGCCTTCCTTATTTTCTTTGAGACACACACACACACACACACACACGAACGCATGCACGCGCACACGCACTCGCACACACACACGCACACAAACATACCAGTACACACATACTCACTTAATCACAAGCACCCACATCTTTCCAACACACTCCTTTATTCACATACAATATGCACGTGTGGACACACTCAGACACAAAGTACATGCATGCACGACCAGTGTACGGACAGAGACGCAGACTCATAAAGAAAGACACTCGTACACGCACACACGAACGCACGCACGCACGCACGCACACACACACACACACAGACACACACACACACACACACACACACACACACACACACACACACACACACACACACACACACACACACACACACACACACACACACACACACACACACACACACACACACACACAAACACACATGCTCAAACACAGACAGAGACACACACATACACTCTGTCTGACCCCTGTCTGTGGACTTGTAAAGTTGATCAGCATGTAGGCTGGAAGCGTAGAGTAGAGTAGAGGACTGTAGAGGGGCTTTCCCCTCTCAACCAGAACCAGTTAGCATGCTGGATCAACACCACACCAGACCACCAATGCCCAATAGCAAACAGACACAGACACAGACACAGACACAGACACACACACACACACGCACGGACACACACACACACACACACGCACGGACACACGCACAGACACACGCATGGACACACGCACGCAACGTGCTTGCACGCACGCACGCACGCACGCGCACACACGCACACACACACACACACACACACACACACACACACACACACACACACACACACACACACACACACACACACACACACACACACACACACACACGTACACACACACACACGCCCACGCACCAGACCACCAGGCAGTGCCAGCCAAACAGCAAATGGAAACCAAACCCCAAAAGCCAGCCCTGGTTAGACAAGCAACAATAGACAACATGCATTCATCTACTGCACCCATGGTGGCAGTTAATGCCTAATGCAGCACAGCTCTCTGCAAATGTTGTGACATGCACGTCAACAATGCCGAGTTGCCACTTTCACACAAAAAAAACCTCATAATATTAAATTCAGTGTCTCAGCAGATTTTATGAATGAATAAAACAATTATACTTTTTGCATTGCTTTGACCCCATACACAATCAATTCGTACTTCCTGTAAAATTCATGAAGGCTTCTCTTGGTTAATGGCGATGAGCAGAAAAAGGGCTACATGTTAGGATCGGGGCACACAGATTGAGATGTTTTATTCAAAACTTTAATTTCAGTAGAATAACCGAGAAATGTTAAGAAGGAAATACTGTTGTTAGGGGGAAAAAAAATTGTGCACGAGACAGAAACACAAGTTTCAACACAGATTTGTTTTCACATTATTATTAATAGTATAGAACTACACAAAATATACAAAATCTTTAAGGCTGCATTATGTCAAAACAGCACCCTAACAACAATGGTCAGATTTGTCTACACAGTATGTCTATCTGTATGCATATGCATGCGTTGTAGGGGGTCTGCAATTGGTCATAGAAGAGATTTTGTCTTTACTAAAGCTACACATGTTTGTGTCATGTGCTATCAGTGAGAGACAGTGACCCGGGACTGAAAGTACAGTAAATTACTGTAACCACATTTAAAAAAAAAACAAAAAAAAAACTAGTCCAAACAGTATTATGGCGAGGGACTGCCAAACCAAGAGATCAAAAAGATCCTTCTTG
>NC_085858.1:47163396-47193396 GCF_034702125.1 Engraulis encrasicolus | reverse complement strand
TGTTATCAGGAATAGCATATAACATCCTAACTAAACGAGGCATTCTAGAGTGTGATAAAGTCACACTGGCAGATAAAGCAAAGGAAGAATGCTGAAAATATCAGGAAGAGAAGGAAGGAGAGAAGCAGAGCAGGAGAAAGTTGTGAAACTTCATTACCGGTCGCACCACACTGACCCACCTGTTCCACAAGGGCGAGTTGAGTTTAGAAAGAAGTACTGCAGTGCCATCTAGTGGTCATTACTTTGTGCTACAACTGCTACAGCCCGTTCCCCTCCTAAAACAGGACAGGAAAGGAGCAGGAGGAACAATAAACACAGCCTTGGTCTGATGGTTAGGCAGTTAGCCTTTGAGTCAGAAGATTGAAGATTTGAATCCCTGTCTGGTCATCCATGTGTGCTTGTCTTGGGCTACTACACTGAATTACAGTTTTTCTCTGTTGCCTCCACACAAGTTCTGGTACTTCAGACACAATTCTGAGAACATCTCACCCATTTCCCAACTCCCCTAACCAATGTCACTGAACACTAAACACAATTCCTTCTTTACACTCGCATTTCAGTTTTAAAACGCACTCTTTTCAAACCACTACACACAATTCTCTGGATTACACACAATTTTCATGAAGAAAATCCCTGGTTGTCGCATTGAACACACTGCCATTCAAAATACTAAAATCAACTGCCATACTACATTTTTTTCTGTTCGCTAAAGCACATTTGTAACCTTTTGCTGCTTTTGCTGAACTCCTCACACAGATGCACAAACCTATAACCAAATCAGCCAAACTGAGAGCACAAAAAACGGATTAGCACTCAGTTTGTAATGTTATAAAACACATTTTGCATAACTGTAAACACATCTCACTGCTTTGCGCACAATTTGCAAAATATGAACACACTCCTAGATTAAAAAAAAAAAAAAGTACACTCGTGGATATTTTTTACACTACAATACTTATTATTACACAACATGTGACAGGGGGAAACACCTTTAGGTAATCTCTTCACCTTGCAACCCGGCATGCTGTATAAATACAGTTTTTTCTGATTGCTAAAGCTCAATTTTCGCAACTTTGGCTGCTTTTGCAAAACTCTACACACAACTACAAGAACTTCACACCTATCTAGCAAAGCACTGTAGATACGTTGCAAAAACAAACTAAGGTTGAAAAACGCTATACACTTTTGGAAAGTTAGCATTTTTGTGTCAAATCATTCACACAAACTATCTTATAATAAACACACAAACACTGCAACTACACACATGCAGTATAAATGATACACACATTTAGCTTGTGTTGTTCTTTGCACAATGTAAATCAATTGTAGATCACACTTTTGTCATGAATACTTGTGATATAAAAACACAGGGGATGAGACTTCAATCATGGATGTTTATTTACGTTCCCCAAAGCAAACTAACAAATGTTTTTGACATGTAATTCAAAAACACAAGAAAACACAATGTAAGTCCAACAAAGGAAATTACTGAACATCCATATGCCTTGCTGGATCTGACAATAAAATTTCATTGACATCACATGCTATGTCTTCAAGTGCAAGACAGCGAAGAAAGTATCACCTTGTATCCAGTCCTGACATGCCGTCTGGTCAATATCAGTATGGACTCCTACAGTATATTCAAAACTAATTGTTGATTACCTGCACATATCAACATAGTTGTTTTATATGTTCTGAACCTTGTAGACCTGCTTCATGTGAATTTTGTTTCTCTCAACTAGCCGTGATATTGCAGAGATGCTCACATTATTTATATTTGCAAAGGTTCTGCCATGTTCTATTAGGCCTACTGATTTTCCTGCAGCCTTATTGTTAGCCATCACCATATTCAATGTGGGTCTCCTGCTCAGGTGTGAACACACAGTTGTTCTCTACCGCCTGCTCTCAGAATTCTAGTAATTCTGTAAAGTAGCAATCCCATCACTTGTACATTACTGTATTTCACACATTACAGTCAGTATATACTATTGTCTTTCATATACACTGTCTCTGTACGTATTTGCTATACTGCGCTGTTGAGTATGAAATGACTCTACATACCGGTTCTCAGCGTGAAATGATCTGCTTATGCTCTCTACAGTGTAGCGGCTCAGATTGATCCTCAATCTTCTGGTGTTTCTTTCTCCTTCTATTATTTTCCACACAGAAAGTTTACCTGTGACTTATTTATACAGCATGCTGGTTGCAAGGTGAAGAGATTATCTAAAGGTGTTTACCCCTGTCACATACTGTCTAAGAATTGGTATTGTAGTGTAAAACATATCCACAAATGTGTATATTTTTTCTAGCAGTGTGTTCATAAATTGCAAATTGTGTGCAAAGCAGTGAGTTGTGTTTACAGTTATGCAAAGTGTGTTTTATAACATAACAAACTGAGTGCTAATCAGTTTTTGTGCTATTAGTTTGGCTGATTTGGTTATAGGTTTGTGCATCTGTGTGAGGAGTTCAGTAAAAGCAGCCAAAGGTTACAAAAAATGTGCTTTAGCGAACAGAAAAAAATGTAAGTAACAGGAAAGCTTTCTGTGTAGAAAATAATGGAAAGAGAAAGAAACACCAGAAGATTGAGGATCAGAGGAGGGTGAGGAAAAGGAGAAAGGAGACAAAGGCATATACACGTAATCACAGATGACATAGGCCTATAGCAAATATGTAGGCCTACAGAGACAGTGTATAGGCCTATGAAAGGCAATATAGTATATACTGACTGTAATGTGTGAAATACAGTAATGTACAAGTGATGGGATTGCTACTTTACAGAATTGCTAGAATTCTGAGAGCAAGTGGCAGAGAACAACTGTGTGTTCACACCTGAGTAGGAGACCCACATTCTGAATATGGTGATGGCTAACAATAAGGCTGCAGGAAATTTCCTAGGCCTAATAGAACATGGCAGAACCTTTGCAAATATAAATAACGTGAGCATCTCTGCAATATCACGGCTAGTTGAAAGAAACAAAATTCACATGAAGCAGGTCTACAAGGTTCAGATCATATAAAACAACTATGTTGATATGTGCAGGTAATCAACAATTAGTTTTGAATATGCTGCAGGAGTCTATACTGATATTGACCAGACGGCATGTGAGGACTGGATACAAGGTGACTTTCTCCGCTGTCTTGCACTTGAAGACATAGCATGTGATGTCAAGGATTTTTTATTGTCGGATCCAGCAAGGCATATGGATCTTCATTAATTTCCTTTGTTAGACTCACATTGTGTTTTCTTGTGTATTTGAATTACATGTCAAAAACACATTTTTAGTTTCCTTTGGGGAATGTAAATAAACACCCATGATCGAAGTCTCATCTCCTGTGTTTTTATATCACAAGTATTCATGACACAAGTGTAATCTACAATTGATTTGCATTGTGCAAAGAACAACACAAGCTAAATGTGTGTATCATTTATAGCTACTGCATGTGTGTAGTTGCAGTGTGTGTGTGTGTTTATTATAAGATAGTTTGTGTGAATGATTTGACACAAAAATGCTAACTTTCCAAAAGTGTATAGCGTTTTTCAACCTTAGTTTGATTGTGCAATGCATCTACAGTGCTTTGCTAGATAGGTGTGAAGTTCTTGTAGTTGTGTGTAGAGTTTTGCAAAAGCAGCCAAAGTTGCGAAAATTGAGCTTTAGCAATCAGAAAAAACTGTATGTTCACTTCCTCCTCACATGGGCAAACTCTCTTCATACCGGTTTACAATCTGAAATCATCACCCCATAAGGACACACAGTGTATATGACATTGATGAAAACATGAGTGGATGCAGTGAGAAAACACATTTGTTTAGTTTTTGAACTCCAAAATATACAAGAGATCACTTTCATGTGGTTACCCAATATTTTACAATAATTTAGTGCATTTTTTTTAAATGTCAGAAAATATATTTTTTGCCACACATATGTGTACTCCGAGTCTACAAACAATATTTCAGTATTTTACTACAGAAAAATACCCTCTTTAGTAAGTAGAACAGTGAAGAAAATAAGTGTACTGTGTGTCAAGTTGAGTATACAGTTTTACCTTGTGCATATTAGTGTTCAATGGTTGACATAAGAGTGCATCAAAATGGCTGCTTGTGTGTGTCATTTGAGAACAAAATAACCTTTTTAGAAGAGAATACAGTGCCCTCCATAATTATTGGCACCCCTGGTTGAGATGTGTTAAAAGCCTTAAAATAAATTCAGTGTTTATTGCAGAAGAATACTGTCACACTGAAAATTGTAGGAAAATGTAGCCTTCAACTCAAATGAATTGTAAGAAAATAAAAAAATCCCTGACTAAAAAATAATTATTTTTCATTAAATCACCTGTTCCACAATTATTGGCACCCTTAACAATTCCCAGGAAATAAATATAATTGAAGCATTTCTGTCATTTCTACAGTAGTTTACAAAGTTTACCAGAGTATGTAGGAACATTTAATTAGTAATTCATCACTTCCTGTTTCCCTGGGGTATAAATATGACGTGACACCGAGGCCATTTCTCTTATCCACTCTTAAACATCGGAAAGACAAAGGAACACAGCATACAAGTGAGGCAGATGTGTGTCGACCTTCACAGGTCAGGCAGAGGCTACAAGAAGATTGCCACTCAACTGCAGCTGCCCATATCCACTGTGAGAGGAATAATTAAGAAGTTCAAAACAACTGGAACAGTGGTAAACAAGCCTGGACGAGGACCCAAGTTTATTTTGCCACCACGCACAGTGAGGAGGATGGTAAGAGAAATCAAAAGATCTCCAAAGCTCACTGTTACAGAATTACACCAAATGGTAGCATCCTGGGGTCACAAAGTCTCCAAATCAACCATCAGGCGCTGTCTACACGCCAACAAGCTGTTTGGGAGGCATGCACGGAGAAAACCTTTCCTCACTCACAATCATAAACGCAAGCGTCTGGAGTTCGCCAAGCGGTATTGGGGCTTCAACTGGGACCGTGTGCTTTGGTCAGATGAGACCAAGATTGAGCTTTTTGGCAACAAACACTCTAAGTGGGTCTGGCGTACCACGAAAGATGCGCATGCTGAAAAGCACCTCATACCCACTGTGAAGTATGGGGGTGGGTCAGTGATGCTGTGGGGCTGTTTCGCTTCCAAAGGCCCTGGGAACCTTGTTAGGGTGCATGGCATCATGAATGCTTTGAAATACCAGGACATTTTAAATCAAAATCTGTTGCCCTCTGCCCGAAAGCTGAAGCTGGGTCGTCACTGGGTCTTTCAGCAAGACAATGACCCTAAACATATGGCCAAATCTACACAGAAATGGTTCACCAGACACAAAATCAAGCTCCTCCAATGGCCATCTCAGTCCCCTGACCTCAACCCCATTGATAACCTGTGGGGTGAGCTGAAGAGGAGAGTACAGAGGAGAGGACCCAGGTCTCTGGATGATTTAGAGAGATTCTGCAAAGAGGAATGGCTGAAGATCCCTCTTTCTGTCTTTTCCCATCTTGTGAAACATTATAGGAGAAGATTAGCTGCTGTTTTGTTGGCAAAAGGGGGTTGTACAAAATATTAACACCAGGGGTGCTAATAATTGTGACACACATTATTTGATGTCAAATAATTATTTCTTTATGTGGGATTTTTTCCCCACTGAATAAATGCACTTGTATTGAAGGTTGGATTTTTCTCTTTTTTTCCATTAAGGTCCCATATTATTTAGAAAAAAAAAAAAATAATTGGAAGCTAAAAAACACATCTCAACCAGGGGTGCCAATAATAATGGAGGGCACTGTACATTGTTTTGAGACAAGACGTGCCTTTTTTAGAGGTAGTGAGGAGTTTTGCCCGCTGTGTGTGAGGTATGGAGATTTGTGTGTAGAGTTTTGAGAATTCGAGAACTGATTCCGAAAATTGTGTGTAAGCAATAGAGAAAAACTGTAGTATTGTAGGTTTAAGTAGTAATTTGTATCACCATTACAGTAAGACGAAGAATAGAACAAGAAGAAAACGTTTTATTTGAAGCCTTTACCAAGGACACTGCCCAGTGAAACATGTAGTTATTTACAATACTGAATGCTAAGGTAAAATGCACAACAGTTAAAAATATCAACAGCATCCACATCAGTTTAGGACACAGAATGCTTACAGTTTTTCTCGATTGCCTACACACAATTTTCGGAATCGGTCTTTGAATTCTCAAAACTCTACACACAAATCTCCAAACCTCACACACAACGGGCCAAACTCTTCACTACCTCTGAAAAATGCACGTCTTGTCTCAAAACAATGTACTCTCTTCTAAAAACCTCATTTTGTCGTCAAATGACACACACAGACAGTCACTACAATACACATTTGCAGACCCATTAAAACACTGTTGGGCACAGGGTAAAACTAATTTCTCCCAGTAACTTGGGCTTTTTTTGTTCTGGATTGCATGGATACTGTGATATAAGTTGGAAAAACTTCATTCCCACAACACACAAACAGAAACAGAAAGATTGTTTTACAGTTTTTCTCGATTGGTTTGGCTAATTTCTCGAAACTGAGATGACATTTTCAAAACAACACGGACAAATCCCCAAACCAACTTGCAATCTCCCACAACAGAATGGCATTTCTCATTGCTTTCATAAAATCTAAAATGCTTTGTACATGTCCCAAATGTTTAGTATATCTCTGCAGATGGCTATGTACAAGTACCCTACAGTTGACAAATTGAGCATACATTTAGCACATTGTCCAAATAAATTGATCTTGCTTATCTAAAGGAATGAGACAATTCTCAGTCAAATGGTTGCCCTCTCCAAAACATGTCAGCATGATTTCATTGTGTAAGTCATCATATGCAAAGTAGTCTACACAATTGTCAAAACAGTAAAGGACATAATATTTTAAGAATGGCATTAAACAATTCATGACAATGTTAAACAGGCCATATGATATTGTAACTTTACTAGTTTGTAGAAAATAATTTTAGAACCGTGTATACTACAGTTTCCTCTGTTAGTTGGCTAATTTCTTGACATTCTTTCAACCGACATTCTGTTTCGAAAAATTGCTAAAACATGCTTTGTCCATGTTATTTTGAGAATGTTATCTCTGTTTTGAGAAATGAGCCAAACCAATGAGAAACCTGTTATATAATGGTATTACTTTAAAGAAAGACGTTTATTGTTACAGTTTTTCTTGATCGCTTTAACATAATTTTTTAAACTGACTCACACAAAGTCGTCATGATCACTATTTCAGCAAAGCAAAAGACACGTTGTGCATATGTGTGAACACATTCTTGTTCACTTGACACATTTCCCATTCATATAACACAGTTTTTGCTAAACAGTTAACGCATGTGCCATTTAAGTAGTGCACATTTCAATGTTTAAGCTCTGATAACCATACAGAAAAATCTACTCCTGACTTTTAGAAACTACCGTCAGTTGTGTGAACACACCAGAGCACCTATTTGACACTCCTTCTCAAAAATCTTAATTTAGCAATCAGTCTTTATACACAGTGTCTTCTTGTTTGTTCTTGGAGTTCTTTTGCAAATTTGTTGTAAGTGCATTCTCGTACTGCAACATCATATTTTACTTTACATTTTTGATTACAGTTGTAAAAAAAAAAAAGGAAAGGAAAGGAAACAAAACAAAAACTACATCAAAGCATTCTGATTTTCAATCCAATTCTTTGCAATAAGACATTATTGTGACACGGACCCACTACCTAGCCTACTAACAATTTTACATAAGAAAAGACACACAACTCAATCTTTATGCAAAGCATTCACTGGGCCAGCTATCTCTCAGTCAGTAGATCCTGATCAAGCAGAGTCAGTGCCAAAGTAAAAGAAACAACAATGGAACTGGCTTGAAAGTTTTATAATTGACAATAGTGTTAAATAACGGCAAATTGTGTCAACATGATAGCCGTGTTTTGGATTTTTACAACCATTGTGTAATGACTGACTGGGAGTGTTCATACACTGCTATGCATTGTGTATTGGACTGAAGAAAGAGTTTGCTTTTATTGCATATGTTAAATATTTTGGAAACGTAGTAGCCTTTTGCAAACAAAGATGTTGTGTTTGGAGAATCGGTTTAACTGGTTAGCCCGTTGCGTGAACTGGTATGAAAATGTGCTTTTTGGAGTGACAACTGCGTCAAAGCAATCAAGAAAAACTGTAAATGTCCTTGGTATAATTAGTAAATTGTCTGTGTTGTCAAACTTCAATGGTTTCACACACTTTTTCAATGTTAAACATAGTCGAAATCTGTTAGCTGAACGTAGTCCCATAGTGAGAAAACATCTAAGCATTTTGACTTGCAGTGCTCACATAATTGCAAAGGGACAATGTATTGTGGGGGTACTGACGATATACATATGTGGGGAAGGAATTTAGTTTTGACAGACAAGTAAACTGTTTTTGGAGTGATATGAGGAAGTGATGAGGATCCATGTAGTTATGCTGAACCATCCAGTTTATTTTGACAGAAGGACTAAATGAATGCAAATGAGCCAAAGCAATTGAGAAGGATCTATGCCATTTTTATGGTACTGACTATATGTGTGGGAGAAGGTTTAGTGCTGATGCAAGAATGAGCTGTTTTGGGAGGTATATGACATTTTTCAAGTTATCTGAACTGTTGTGCAAAAGTGTAAGAGTGTTTGGCCAAATGACCCAATGGTTATAGGAATGTCATCTCAGTTTCAAGAAATTAGCCAAACCAATCGAGAAAAACTGTAAACAACACAAAGATAAACCCCACTGCCTATTTGGCAGTACAAAAAACCCATTACATTACTTTATAGCCTATTGCTATGAAAAAAAAACTCTATACTCAACTTGAAACACAGTAGAAACTTATTTTCTTCAGTGTTCTACTTACTAAATAGGGTATTTTTCTGTATTAAAATACTGAAATATTGTTTTTAGACTTGGAGTACACAGACGTATATATATTTTACATATTTTTAAAAAATATTTAAAAATTGCACTAATGTATTGTAAAATATTGGGTAACCACATGAAAGTTATGTCTTGTATAACATATTTTTGAGTTCAAAAACTAAACAAATGGGTTTTCTCCTTGCATCCACTCATTTTTCATCAATATGACATGCAATGTGTGTCCTTATGGGGTGATGATTTCAGATTGTAAACCGGTATGAAGAGAGTTTGCCCATGTGATGAGGAAGTGAACATAGTATTGCAGTTGATTGTAGTGTTGTGAATGACAGTGTGTTCCATGAGAAACCCAGTGTTTTTCTTTATGAAAATTGAGTGTAATCCAGAGAATTGTGTGTAATGATGTGAAAAGAGTGTGTTTTAAAACTGGAATTTGAGTGTTAAGTAGGAATTGTGTTTAGTGTTCAGCAACATTGGTTAGGGGTGTTGGGAAATGGGTGAGATGTTCCGAGAATTGTGTGTGAAGTACCAGAACTTGTGTGGAGGCAATCGAGAAAAACTGTAAAATCCATAGCAGTGACAAATATAATACTCACCATCAAGACCAGGCTGAAGATGTCAGATTGCATTTCCAGCATGGATTTGAAAGTGGTGAATATCCACAATTAAACACCTGAAGTTGTATATTTACTGCACTGTTGGCCTAAATTCACCACACACTTCCATGTGAGGGTGGTGATGATGTCCACCATTTATTTATCTCTCACACCAATTTACTTTTTTCCTTGTTTTTTCACTTTCTTATTCTTATCCATTTCCGTCTTGTGCATTTCGTAGGCTATCGCATTCATTTTCATCAACATCATTGTCACCATTTTGCGTATGTGGATGAAAGGAATATGACTGACTGTGAGGTATCACGTCAAGACAGGGGCGGAACTATAGGGGGGGCAAGCAGGGCATTTTCCCCTGGGCCCAGGGCCCTCAAGTACTGGTTGTGGGGCCCTATTTTCACCTTGGCATGCTGTATGGGGGACCCCTATCAGTGTTTTGCCTTGGGGCCCTCTGTGCAATTGTTCCGCCACTGCGTCAAGACAGGTCAGCGACTGGCACTCCTGCTGCTAATATGATCACAGCCAAATGTAATTGATATGGGAATGAGCCACGCAGGCAGCCTGCGCTGGACATCACCCTGAGAGGCCGTGAGTCAGCATATGCCGCTAGTCACACAGGCGAGGACCGGAATGCAGGATGGAGGAGAAGGAGAGGAGAGGAGAGGAGAAGAGATGATTGGAGAGGAGAGGAGAGGAGAGGAGAGGGAAAGGAGAGGAGAGGAGAGAAGAGAAGAGAAGAGAAGAGAAGAGAAGAGAAGAGAAGAGAAGAGAAGAGAAGAGAAGAGAAGAGAAGAGAAGAGAACAGAAGAGAAGAGAAGAGAAGAGAAGAGGAGAAGAGAGGCGAGGAGAGGAGAGGAGAGGAGAGACAGGACAGAAGAGAAAAGAGGAAACGATGAAACGAGAAAAAGAAGACAGAAAAGAAAAGGAGATGGAAGACAGGGAAGGAGTGGAGAGAGGAGAGGAAAAAAGATGATTAGAAAGATGAAGAGTTGATATACTGTCGTTTGAAGACGAGACAAGAGGGGAGGAGAAAAATGCAGAGGACAAGAGAGGAGAGGAAAGGAGAGGAGAGGACAGAGAAGAAAATCTAGAGGAGAGGAGAGGAGAGGAGAGGAGAGGAGAGGAGAGGAGAGGAGAGGAGAGGAGAGGAGAGGAGAGGAGAGGAGAGGAGAGGAGAGGAGAGGAGAGGAGAAAAGGCAAGTAGAGAGAGCACTCAGATAGCTCAGGTGAGTGGTGAGGAGAGGAGATGACAGGAAATGAGAAGAAATGAGCACAGGGGAAAGAGGAGGAGATGAGAAGACAGGACAGAAGATAAAAGCAGCGGTGAGCAGAGTAGCAAAGATGAGAGCAGAACAGGGGCAAAGGGGAGAGACGGATAGGTGGTGTGAGGTAAGGAGAGCAGGAGAAAGGTAAGGAGAGATAAACTGTGTTGAGGAGAGGAGAGGAGAGGAGAGGAGAGGAGAGGAGAGGAGAAGAGTGAAGAGGAGAGGAGAGGAAAGGAGAGGAGAGGAGAGGAGAGGAATGAAGGGGAGAAGCAGGGTGAGTAAGGTACATATGAAGTGAGTTGAGGATAGGAGAGGAGAGGAGAGGAGAGGAGAGGAGAGGAGAGGAGAGGAGAGGAGAGGAGAGGAGAGGAGAGGAGAGGAGAGGAGAGGAGAGAAGGATATGTAAGGGAGAGGGGAGGAGGTGTACGGTACGGAGAGTTGAGTAGAGGAGAGTTGGGGAAAAGGCAGGGTAGATGTGAAGCGAGGTGAGTTGAGGCGAGCCAGAGTCAGAGCCCACGGCCTCCTGGGCTATTTCTGTCCCCTAATAGTGGCCAAACGTCATTAGCCCTTCCCTTCCTGGCAGAGCAGAGGCAGGCTGCAGGCTGCAGGCTGCTCCCACATAACAAGACTGCACCACACTGACACAATGGGGCCAGACAGGGCAACAGAATGTGGCGGCTTTATTTACATCTACGTATACGCAGGGCTGCTGACAGCTTTGGCCAGGCCGGGGACAAAATCAACCAAAAGGGGCCCCGACCCAATACATATAATGTAATGAGGACCCAAATATGGGCCCCCTTTCTCCTTGGGCCCAGGACAACTAAACTCACTTTCCCCCCTCGGTCGGCTTCCCTGTGTGTACGTACATCCATCCATAGCACATTTACTGTAACTGATAGAGGAGGTTCTGGGCCTGTTTACATCTGTATAGGCACGTATTCATTTGACTATAATACGTCTATACCAGGGCTTGACACTGGCACAAGCCAACCGGCCAAATGCTGGTAATACTTGGCTGTGGCTGGTGACAATTTCAGTGTCACTAGCGAAATTGGCAGGTAGCTTATTTTATGGTATGACATATCAGAATAGCATATATTCTGCACTTTTCCCCTTGTGTATCAATTGTTTGTATTTAAGTTCAAGAAAAATCTCAGTTACTCAGTTTCTTTTTGTTTTGTTTTATTTCCATGTAGAAACCCATGCACTCATCTTCGTGCTTTAAGCACCTAATCTTCTGAGGTTGGATGAACAGCGTCATGATGGGGAAGAAAAGCAGTAGAATACCTGGATGTCTAGTGAGTTGGGCAAACCACTAGCCACAGTGGCCGGAAAGCGAAAAAAAAGTTAATGTCAAGCCCTGGTCTATACACAGTTTAAAAATGCAGGTTTAATTCAACACTTGGGACTAAGTACTCTGGGACTAAATACACTCTGGAAGGTGTTAATTATTCTACTGTGTAGAAACAATATTGTGTTTTTATTCCGTCAACACAAAGGGAGAGGTCGTGGCCACAGGAGAAGAGTCAATGGAGGGTAAATATTGTTGAAAAATTTCATGAACATATTTTCTTTTCTTTTTTTTTAAATATATTTTTATGGGCTTTTATGCCTTTATTTGACAGGACAGTTGAAGATGGTGACGGGAAGCGAATGGGGCAGAGAGACAGGGGAGGATCGGGAAATGACCCCGGCCGGACTCGAACCGGGGTCCCCGAGGGTGGGCATGCAAGCCCAAATGTGGGGGGCTTTGCGCGCTGCGCAACAGCGCCCCCCCCCATGAACATATTTTCAAAGGAGTCTAGACTGTATCTTGTGTCCATGTAGGGATGTGCAGTCGTCGCAGCACTTGTTAAAACCACCACACACACATTAGATTTTTAATCATTTATTTCTTGATGAAGATTGTATTAAAAAATGTTTTGCTTGTTTGTTTTAACCAGTTGATTTCACATTTGTTGTGAAGTGTCAACGGTATTAAAATTAAAAATCCCATTGACTCACCATATCTCCACAAGATATTCGCAACAAAGCATGCAGCATGAGCATGAATATATCTTTATGCAATTCTAAAACCCATGTGGTAGCCTGCATGTCAGGAATAAGCTGTGAGCCAAATGGAGATAACTAAGAAAGTTAAAAATCCATGAATAGAACAGAGAAAAGAACATCTCTCTGTCTTTCACTAGCCGACTCTGACTCGGATCGAGTAAGGGCCAAAACATACCAAGGCGGAACGGAACGGTCTCAGGACGGACGCGGTCTTTCTGCTTAGTTTCGGCCGGCGTGCTTTTCTCTGCCTTGCACACTGACAGCGTCAGCGTGCGCGGCCATTCCTGTTCAAAACCCTCCCCGCAGCTAAAGCTAGTGTGCTACTTTGCCATTCATTTGAATGAGACACCGCCGGTTGCCGGCGTGAAAAATACGCTGGAGTTCTATTTTCCAAATGCAGCGCGGCGCGGTTGGTGTGTAAGGACAGATAGGTTTCAATGTATTTTCACCGACGCCAGTAAAAAACGCGGCCGTTCCGCGACGCTTTACCGCCTTGGTGTGTAAGACCCCTAAAAAACAGCCGAGTACAGTGCAGGCATTTTTGGCATAGACCAGCCCCTCACACTCTCTCTAGGTCAGTGGTTCCCAACATATGGGCCGGGGCCCACTGGTGGGCCCTGAAGGTATTCCAAGTGGGCCTTGAAATAATTTTCCAAAAATAATCTCCACCTCGAAATTTCAGGGATTTCAGTATTCCCACCTAAAATTGATTGATCCATTATTTAGAATAGCACAAATACATACAGTATACCCACTTCAAAAAATGCTCAAATATACAGTATACCCACTACAACAAACTAGACTACACCACTGCTGTCAGCCCATGGGGAAAATGCCCTGTCTGCCTGATGACCAATCCTGCCCTGGTAACAGCGGACCTGAGAACAGCACATGTAAATGTGTGGTGATGATATGGGGAACAATATGCTGCTGCTGCTGCTGCTGCACACTTACGTAAACACACCAGCGGGTGCCGATAGCTTGGTACGCATACCTTAACATACATTAAAGTGCAAAGAGTAAGATAGTTGTCTGTCTGTGTGTTAGATGTGGTAGGCTACTCACATCGGGATGTATACAACCTACAAATGTACACACACTTCCACACATGCACGCACACATGCACACACACACCAACACACGCACACACACTGTAGCTGTGTGGTCAATTCTTAAAGTCTATAAAATGTTTTCTAGCCAAAGGCAGTTAGTCACCTGTTGCTCATGCAGCACCACTCTCTTCCAGCAGAGGGCAAGCTTCCCCTAGTACATGCTCATGTGGTCGCCATCCATATCTCTGTCAGGGGCTCTTAAGGAAACCTACTTCCATATCAAGTGTTTGTGTTTGTGCATGTCTGTTCTTTTTTCCACTCCTTTGGTTCGAGCGTTAATAAAGGGCCCTCCATGCATGTCCAGTGTCAACAGAACCATTAATTCTGCATCTTGCATCCTGCAGCATGATGACTCAGTCATAGGGCTGCACGATATTAGAAAAATATGGGATACACGATGACGTGATTGTATATCGCGATATCGATATTACTCACAAAATTTAATATATACATATATTTTCCCCTCTCTACTTGCCATTCTACACTTTATCTTGTATGAAACAACTGAGAGCAATGTTTTATTTCCAACATTATTTTTATTCAGAAAAAATATGGCTAATATACAGCATCAACTTAAAATGTCAACCTTTTTAATACCTTTTTTAACATTTTCACCAAATTGGCTGTTATTAAAAATTAAGAAGTAGATATTTTGCGATAGATTTTCGATGTATCGTGCAGCCCGTCTCAGTCACATGTGGTACAAGCATGAAGCATTTGGATTTGGATGATATGGTTTGTAGTGGTTTGCGAGCC
Organism: Engraulis encrasicolus; assembly: GCF_034702125.1. Classification (NCBI taxonomy): domain Eukaryota; kingdom Metazoa; phylum Chordata; class Actinopteri; order Clupeiformes; family Engraulidae; genus Engraulis; species Engraulis encrasicolus. Next base: position 47,178,717 of record NC_085858.1, on the reverse strand, counting down.
TTGAGGACCGTTGAATGTTTTGTCACCAACCCGCATTTGGGTGGTATGGTTTGTAGTGGCCATTAAGCAGCGTCTGTAAGCTTTGAGGACCGTTAAGTGTTTTGTCACCGACTCACAGAGTGCATAAACACAGACAACCTGTGATTGTTATCAGCACGTTACCAGCCGGACTAAACATTGCATGATGATTAAAGTGTGCCACTAATGTTGTTGTGTGCATACTAGTACATATACACACATGCATGCACACGCACACATGCACACACGCACACACACAGACACACAAACACACGTGTACTTCCGACCATGCATTGACCAGAAAGAAAAATGTGCAAGAGTTTACAGTATTTCTCAATTGGTTTTGTACATTTCTCGAATCTCTCTCGCAATTTTCAAAAAACAGTATTCATTCTCAAAACAGCTTTAAAGGAGAAGTCCAGTTTTTTGAACATTAAGGCCATTTTCTGAGTGGTCTGCAATGTTTTAGAGTCCCCCTCACCGTTTATTTCATGATTGCTGCAGTCTCTGTTATTTGGCTGATTTGGATTTGATCTCAACCAGCTTTAGAATGGCCGTCTATGGGCACCTGCAACTCTGTTCTTAAAATCACCTTTAACATTTGTTTTCAAGAATATGCAACTCAGCAAGTGTTCAGCAGTATTCACTGGTGTTCCTTAACAATTTTGGTAGCGAAATATGGCATCTGTCGTGTTTTATGTGTGTTTTATGTAGCAATTTGTAAATTAAGTTTCACTTTCACTTTCACTTTCTTTCACAAAATGGCAAATAAAAAATGACAGAAGCCATATTTCGCCTTGAAACTTGTTAGGGACTGCTAGTGAACACCCCTAACCACATTGTGAGCTGTAGACTTTCAAAAACAAATGTTTAAGGTGATTTTAAGAACAGAGTTGCAGGTGCTCATAGACGGCCATTCTAAAGCTGGTTGAGATCAAATCCAAATCAGCCAAATAACAGAGACTGCAGCGAACATGAAATAAACGGTGAGGGGGACTCTGAAACATTGCAGACCACTCAGAAAATGGCCTTAATGTTCAAAAAACTGGACTTCTCCTTTAACAAATGGCAAAACACCATGGATGACCTGCAAAACCAAGTCTCTTCCTCAAAATCCTTAGTTTGTCTTTCAAAACCAAGTTTTTGTGTCAATGAACGCGTCAGTGCCAGCAGAATGGTTAGTCGTTGTGTCATAGTGTATGGACAAGCTAGTCAAATCGATTTGTCATGTTCTCAATTGACTAGTACACTCTTGAGGATATTTTCTGAAGCGAAATGTTGTTTAGAATGGATGGAAAATGTTGTAAATTCGACTTTATATTACATAGATCAGATAAGATTGTACTAGATATACATTTAGAGTATGACATATTTATTGAAAGGTTTTCTCATTGCATAATCAAAAAAATAGTCAACTCTGATTGAGGTGTCAAAGTGCGCCCTCTACCACCCCTTTTTACTTGTCTTGCAGGCCCATGTGGAAAAAAATATAGAACTGTAAAGCAAAATAAATTTGAAACAATACACTGATACTGTATAAAGTGCACTTACTGTTTTGTGAAATTCTAGGGAGATATTGTAATTTTGCGTGGAGCGTAATTATAAAGGGCACATGAGGCATAGAGTAATGTAATGCAGTACAGAGCTTATTATTGCATTGCATGCTTGTTTCCTCTTTCCCTTCTACTGCTTTTGATTAGAGAGAGTCAATATTTACCTGCGAGCAATTCACCAATTCAGATCACATTTATAGACACAAATCCAATTGAAATTATACAGTGCTTAACACATTATGGCAGCTTGGTAAATCATTTTGCATGTCAAGACTTATACTATGACATAGGGCCTAAATGTTTTGAGGTTTGAGATAGTTTTGTGTATTCAGTGACAATGCTTTTTGAGTGATATGACAAAAGCAATTGCTAATGTACAAAAAAGCTGAGAATTGTACACAACCATATGCATGTTGATGAAAGCATTTGCTAAATGCTGAAAACTATGAGAAACGTATTTTACCATGTGCACAGATAACAGCAGGAAGTCACAATTGAACAAGACATTTTGAGAATGATTATTCTGTTGTGAGAAATGTACAAAACCATTTGAGAAATACTGTAAGAGGTTTAATATAAGCAAACACGATAGGCATGTTGCCCCCAACCGCCCCACCGCCCCCACCCACTGACCATGAAATCCTTGGCAAGAGGCACTGGGGCCACCATGGCCTAGTGGTTATAGAGTTGGTCTTTCAATCTAGGGGTTGCCGGTTCAAATCCCCCCTGACCTCTCCCTACATCTCCATCCATGGCTGAAGTGCGCTTGAGCAAGGCACCTAACCCCACATTGCTCCAGGGACTGCAACCAATACCCTGACAAATAATAACTGTAAGTCGCTTTGAATGAATGAAAGCGTCAGCTAAGTGCAATGTAATGTAATAAATGTAATGTAATTATGTGAATGAGTGAATGAATGAATGACCCTTCCAGTCAAATCCTGTAGGGGGCAGTATTCAGCTGCCTGGATCAGAGCCGTTTGCTGTATGTAGGGCTCTGGTCTGGATGCTCTCCCTTGTCACAGAAGCCATTCCCCATTTACCATCGCACGGTTAGGACGTGGACACTGCTTGAAAGGAGCCTCACAACAAAGCACAACACGTTTTGATTTCATTAACACAAATGGTATAGAGACAACATACCATCAACTTGGTATGACTAAACATCCCCACAGTCAGATGAAGGAATTGAGTCGCCCTCAGCAAAGTGTTGATCTGCAGTGACCACCCTCCATGGGTGCCACTAGGGGGGAAAGGTGTTACAGATTCTAAGGGCCCAAGCGCTGACGGCACTGACAGCGCCCCTTAAAGGGACACTGTATGACATTTTTAGTTGTTTATTTCCAGAATTCATGCTACCCATTCAATAATGTTACCTTTTTCATGAATACTTACCACCACCATCAAATTCTAAATATTCATTATGACTGGAAAATTTTTATTTTTCATACATGAAAAGGGATCTTCTCCATGGTCCGCCATTTTGAATTTCCAGAAATAGCCATTTTTAGCTGCAAATATGACTCTACTTGGGCCATACTAGAAAATATTAGTTTATTACTTATTACGCTTTCATGAAAAGATCACATTTGGCAATAGGCAATACAGTTTCAATGAGCAGCATAGTTGCAGTACCTTTTCTGACCATTTCCTGCACAGTGTACCTTTAACCCTTGTGTTGTGTTCGTAAGCTGCATACACCTGTGGTGTTCGGGTCATTTTTGACCCGTGATAACAAAACTCAGCCATAAAATACCCAAAAACACTACTTATCATCAAATATTGTTTTTCATCTCATGGCTAACTTGGTATGTATTCATATCCATGGAAATATTACTTTATGTATTCATCTTTTTGACTTTACTGGTCTTTTATCTTACATTATGCAAATCGTTTTTGATGACCAAAACTATCAAAATCTGCATAAATTCACTATTAACAACTCCTAAAGTGATACAGTTAGTGATTATGTTGTCCATGTATTACAGCTGATATGAGAGTACAACAACCCCCAAATTTATTTTATTGGTTTTTCTCTAATATTGAAAAATATCATCAATAGTGGCATTTGTGGTGTTGAGGTCCAAACCAACCCAAAGAGATTTATAGCAGGATAAAGATCAAATGTCAACTAAATTAGTTTTTCAGTGCATAAAATCAATGTTTAAATATGTTGACTTGGTGTTTTTCAATATTTATATGATTTTAGTGTGGTAAATATACAAAATAACAATTCTGTCCGAGTCACAGCTATTCCACCAATCTAATGCAAAGATATTTGAAATGAACACATCAATTAAAATTAAAAAAGTCACACTATTCATCTGAATCCCCTATGCCATGAACATGGACCATTATGTCATTGCCACATCAACTTTATGGAAAGTATAAGACCAGTTCTACATGTTTGGGTGCCATTATGAATTTTTGATACGTTTTTTGGAAAAAATAATGTGCAAAAATGTATTTTGCAAACAAATGTGCAAAAAATCTCATTATATAATGCAGAAATGGATTCCCTGACCATGAAAACATATGAGTAGACACCAGAAATACATCTGTACTCCTTTCACAACAGGAGATATGACGTATTGTAGTGTATGGGACTGTCCGGCGGCCATATTGGATTTGGAATATGAAAAAGCCGGCAAAAAAAATTCAGGCAAGAAATATATTTTCCTCACCATAAATCACCAAACTAAAGACAAGGGGCAACCAACAGCTTTTCAGAAATGCATACAACAGCCAAAAATCTATGCCGGGTCAATTTTGACCCTGAACACCACAGATGTAACTTTTTTTTTTTTGGACCTTTAAAATTTACTAAAATGATAAAACATATTTTTTGTGTGTTGCAATGATTGTGACTGAGGATTAGATGAAGCCTTATTCCAAGAAAATAAAGGAAAGTGTGTTTTTTTCACACTAAAACTTGAAAACGGGTCAAAAATGACCCGAACACAACATAAGGGTTAAGGGGGCCCAAAATTCGAATCTCTCACCATCCACCACCCCTGGCATACTGCATACTACCACCTCTGAAGGGGGAGGTACAGGATTGTTCCTATCACTGTAGTACTCTTGAAGACTCTGTGAGTGTGTGTGTGTGCGTGTGTGAGAGTGTGTGTGTGAATGTGTGCGCGTGTGTGTGTGTGTGCGTGCGGGCGTGCATGTGTAGTGCGTGTGCGCGCGGGGTGCGGGCGTGCGGACGTGCGTGTGTGTGTGTGTGCGTGTGCGTGTGCGTGTGCGTGCGTGTGTGTGTGTGTGAGTGGCTACCTGGTATACATAGCCTTCTACAGTAGCTGGTAAAGTACACACGTATGAGAACCCCTTGGACTCTGAGGATTATGCTGTTCGTGGAGGGGGGTGCGGATATCCCTGCTGCTCCCCTGAGACGTCTCCCAGTAGGCCCATCAGTAATCCGCCCATGAACATCCCTGCAGTTAACGGAAACAGGAACTACCTGCCATAAGCCGGTCTTGGATTTCAATCAGATCGGTTACACCGAACTCATGCTCGCGAGAATCATTATTATTTTATTATTACTGGAGCACAGTGATTCCTGGAACACATCTTCGGCTAGTGAAAGTTTGGTCATAGGGTTTTTATAACCCATTTTCTTTTCAGCTAATTGCACACACACACACACACACACACACACACACACACACACACACACACACACACACACACACACACACACACACACACACACAGGCACACACACACACACACATACTCACAAACGCAAACACAAACACACACACAAACACACACACGGGCACAAATGCAAACATAGTACATGCACGCACACACGTACACACGCACACGCGCACACACGCACACACACACGCACACACACACACACACGCACGCACACACACACACACACACACACACACACACACACACACACACACATACACATACACACACACACAGACTCAGACACACACATACACACACACACGCACACGCACACGCAAACATAACATAAAAGCATCATGCTCAAGAAATTCAAAAGGCCCTGACAACTTTCAGGTGCATGCACAGCAGGTAGAAACAAGCGTACCAGTGACGACACAAGCCAGCGATGACACATATCTCTATGTGCTGCTCCCCTGAGACGTCTCCCAGTTGGACAATCAGTAATTCGCCCATGAACATCCCTGCAGTTAACGGAAACAGGAACTATGTTCACACTGCAATTACGTTAACCGTGTCTCACACCCCATGCCGCGTTCACAAGTCAAAAAAGGAAACTTGTAAAGGTGCTAATACATTCCATTCCGCCATTACATTACAGAGATTAACATATGCGTATGTGTTACTAAATGTGGTGAGGTGCTAGTGAATCATATTATTTTGATGTGCTCAGACCGGTCACAACACAGGCAACACTGGCCAACGAACAAGGAAATGGCCAAGGGTCCCCAGTTCAGCTGAAAGGGGGGGCCCCTAGAAAATGACTGGCTATGTACCTGTACTCGCAGCTGTAGCAACTTAGTGAAAGAGGCAAACCCTCCCTGGGTGGGGTGAAGGGGGCTCCCCAAAACCTCCCGTAAATTCAATAAGCATCGAGTGCAATGATACTGTTATCAAACTCTCTGTGGAGGGGGGTCCCCTGTAGTTTGAAGAGAAAAAAAGGGCCACAGGTACCTCTTTGCCTAGGGACCCCATATACCTTGAAGTGGCCCTGGATGTGCCCGGTGGGTGTGCAGTGCGGGGATTGGATGAATAAGACAGAGGAAGACGACATACAACCATAAATAAATAGCCTACATCACTACAGGCCATGCAGGCTGTTGTTGCGTGAGAAGGGTGATATGTCGCGTGTGAGATACCGAGAGGGCGCAGGTGTAAGTGTGTACGTCTGTCTGCGTGCGCGTTTGTTTTTGCTGGTGTTGTGATGAGTGAGGGGTCTCAGAGATAACTGCATGCATGTCAGGTGCAGGTCAGGGCGAGGAGTGTGAGCAGGTGTGTAAGTGTGTGTCGTGAGAGAGAGCGAGCAAAAGAGCGAGAGAGAGAGAGAGAGAGAGAGAGAGAAACAGAGAGAGAGAGAGAGAGAGAGAGAGAGAGAGAGAGAGAGAGAGAGGCTGTGTTTATGTCTGTGTCTGGAAACGTCTGTCAGAGTAACCTGGTTCACACACAAACCAATATCGTATATAATCGTATTGTACAATGTATCACTTTTATATCAGAGTATAGTTAGTTGCAATATTAATGGGCATCGTCACCTGTCTGTTGAAACTATTATTTTCTTGTTGTGCAAGGTTAATTCTTGAATGAAATACAACCGGAATACAAAACTGATTAATATAAAACCTGGTGCTAATTGGCCACTGATAATTTGTAGGTCCCCTGAAAGAAAGTGATTTGGGGTAATACCATATCTCTAACATAGGGTATTTTCACACCCTATTCACACCTATTTTCTCCCGACCCATCCCCAATCGTAATTTTGCCAACTAGAGCCTTCCCTAGGTCTAGGTTTCATGATTAAAAGGCAGAATATTTACCGTGCTAATAGCATTAGATCTGAAGGCTGCCAATGGGCTGACACTGATGTTGGTAAATCTGAGGTGATAACATTTCTTCTCCGATGTTTTTGTACACTACATTGAGGAAAAGGGGGGATTGAGCAAGAGTGCAAAGGATCTTGCTTGGATGTAAAACGATCATTCATGGGCCGTAACAGGAGTGCTTACAACTTCAGGCAGTGTGCAGTTTGTGCTTGGTGCAGACTTGACGTGATACAAAATGTAAACATCTGCTTGTGCAACTCTTGGCAGATAGTTGTTCATGTTCATACACTTGCTTAACCAGCATTTAAACGGAAAGGAGCCCGTACCAAATAAATAACCTGGCGAATTTTAACATCTGACACACCTAATAACTGCACGTAAGCTTGCTAAGTAGCTAGCGAACGTTAACGTTAGCATGTTAGCTGGACAACTAACTGCTACCTCCAACTCCTGTCAGACATGTGTCTCCTGTCTAACATAAAATATAAATTTAAGTTGAAAGGGGATATTGTTGAATATATGCTCTGACATAAATAATTTGAAACAGCACAGCTTGCTAGGTAACTACCAAATCGTAATAAGCGCAGCTAGCTAACGCGCTACATTACCTGGACAAAATCAGTCTGTTTTTGATGTTGCATTGCAACTAGATCCCAAGGCTCTACTTGTAGTTTAATCTACATTTTGTATTTCAATTGGTAAGGAGATAAAATCGGACAACAGATCTCAAATACCTTAAACATCTGTGTCATAAATACATTGCAATCGTTTATGCTAGCTTTCGATAGCTATCACCACCACTGGTGTCTGAGCTTGCTATAGCAAGTTACCAGTTTTAAAACAACTAGGATATAATTACCGCTGGAAGTTAGTAATTCGGTTATTGACAATATGAATGCCCTTTCCAGTGTATAAGCTCAATCAATATCATTATGAATTTGCTAAAGTCTGTTACATTAACAATACATCAAAATGCTATGGTGCAGCAACCTGCCTTATCACAAGAAAACCTTAAACTCATTAAAACCTCAATTTCCTAAAAACCGGATGCTCTGTGCAAGGTATACAAATCATCCCGATCACAAAATGAACTCTGCAAGTACAGTTGAAAATATTTCAGCATCTTAAAATTCCACTTTTTCAGACCAGTTAACCACAGCGCCGATAGAAAACAATAGTGAACTGCGCGGCCTTCTGCCCCAGGCATGCTCAGTTGTTACCATAGTGACGTTGCCGGAAAATCTATGTATATTTTGTGAGTGTATTATATAAAGAACCAGCTGCTCTTACTGGTTAGAGCGTGGCTCGGGCCGGTTTTTTCTGTCCGAGCCCGGCCCTCAGCCGACAGAAAAGTGATCAACCCCGACCCGAGCCCGAGACTAATTAAAATGTTTGTGTCCGAACCCGTCCGAAGCCCGAGACCACTGTAATAACAACAGAACCTGTGCGCAAGCAATATTTTCTATGTGGCCTCCTTCATACTCAAAATAGCACGTGATAAATAGCCAGGATAGGCAACTAGGATGAGGCAATTTGCTATAATTTAGTTACGCACGCATAGTAAGTATAAACACACGCATACATGTGACAGCGCACCTTATGTTTCTTTCGGTTAGACCAGAGATGTTGGATGCGGTGATCAAATGCATGGGAGGGGCGTGAGAGGATAAGAAAGGCGAAAACTAACGAATACGGTTTGGATGCAGTCAGCGCGGCTATGGACGCATTTGTTACGTTACTGTTAGTGCAAATAAAGATGAAGATGCGGTGAAGATGCCACTCCTTGTCGTTAAGAAGGATGGGCTATAAGTTCACCCCGAAGTACAGTAGCCTGTTCGGCCCTCCAAGAGAATGTCATTTCCCCTGATGTCCATGCGGTCAATATAAAATCAGGAAAGGTTGCACGCGCATAGTTACAACTGTAGGCTACAGTAAAAGTGACAAGAATTAAGAACCTACGTGAAGGACATGAAATGTCACAGCGGACAAAGTAGTAACAGGAAACCTCTTCGCCCCTACCTTAGGCAACTCCACGTAGCGTGTGCGTCTTCTTTAATCCATATTATGCTCCTTGCTACCCCTTGCTGGAAATGTAATCCTTGGCGAGCAATGCAGTGACAAACTTCGTCATTTTATGTTCAACATTTAAGACAGCACCGAAGGCATGCTAAAACATAGCCTACACTAGGCCTACAACAAAAGACCACGCGTTCACTGACAACTGTATTTGGCGCAAGCAAGTTGACTCGGCATTCCTGCTCGGCTGACTGGGAGTGAGCGTCCATGTTGCCACTGGTAACTGGCGCGTGCATACAGCCAATAATAATCACTCGCACGAGTAGCCTACCAACATTTTCATTTATGCATATTCAATTACTTATTTTTTAATCACAAAACTGCCGTTTGCATGAACTGAAACGTTTCCTCTGATTGCTTACAATTTTCACAATGTCTGTTTGGTTCAAGCCCGAGCCCGACCCGAGTCCGACAGATATTCTATTTTTTTTGTCCGAGTCCGGCCCGGCCCGTCGGGTTCCGACCCGGCCCGTCGGGCTTCGGTCGGGTTGCCATGCTCTTACTGGTCCCGTTCCTGGTCCAGACTTTTGTGTCAGACAGGATAGTGGAGGAGATACAGGAAATGAGTGGGGAAAGAGAGGCGGGGAAGGATTGGCAAATGACCCACGCCGCGGCAGGAATCGAACTCGGGTTGCCAGCGTAGTAACCCAGTGCCCTTGTTAGGCCACAGCAGCGCTATGTTAGTCCTCTTTTTGATCAAACCCCATCCTCTAGAGCTCTCCTAGTGTGCACTCTCCAAGTGAACACCTAATCACAAGTGTAACTTGTCAGGACTAAAAATAAGTGAACCGCTCTGAGACCGAGTCTCAGTACAGTTGTTTGGGTACACTTTGGAGCATTGGAGCATTCACATTTGCACAGATAATGCAGAGTCACAGGTCTGAGCTTGCCTAAATGGCTGGAGGGGACCAGGTGTTAGGGGAAACACCCTAAGCATCAATCTTCAGCTTGCAGGTGCAACACAGTGGGACAGACGTCCATTGAAGAAAACAGCAGGAGCACACTGTAGCTTAGTTTTCACCCTTTATTAGGTCACTGATTCTTGAGAAAGTGGCTAAAACAGGTTGTGATGTTGAAAGAAAAAACCTAAGTGAATTACAAAACATTATTGTATATCCTCATGGACTAAGATCTTGACTTTTCATAAATGCACAAGGCCAATCTCAGCTTTTTGTATTTTTTTCATAAATCAGGCTTTTCTCCGATCATACCTTGTTTTTGTCAACACCGTCAGACACAATTAAAAGCAGTTAAAGTGGTATTTATTTGTTTGCATATGTATCTGAAGTTTTTAAGTCATCATGTGTAATTTTTGGATCACACATACTGTTTGCCTTTAAATGTTGAAAATTCACTTCTATTATATTTTAATACTATCATGAGTACTAATTTTAAAATATGTACCATCATACAGTGCTTACTTTACACCTAAATCGAACAAACATTTTTTTGTAATTTCAAAAATATTTGTGTAGGCTTAAATTTGCTATTACTTCAATAATTTAACATCTCCTAAGGAAAATTTTGTAAGCACATTCATTTAAAATACCCAAAACTCCTTCATACGGTGGTGACTTAAGAACTGACGGTGGTGACTGTAATCTACTGTAAGAGTGGTGGCCTCATTATTACCTACATTTAATTAAATAAATAGCCTTCTCAAGTCAATGGGATCTTGCATAAACATTTTATTTAAGTGTGTGCACAGTATGTTTGTGAATGTGTTCTTCCTCATCAGTTAGATTCTCAAGTCAAGTCAAGTCAAGTAGGTTTTATTGTCAATTTCTTTACATGCACTGGTCATACAAAGAATTTGAAATTACATTTCTTGCTTTCCCATACAGACATAGACTAATCTAGGTAAGGACATAGACAGTATAGACATAGACAGTACTTATACATGGACTTAAGACAGTATGGACATAGACAGTGCTCATACAGACATACAGACTTCTCTAGGAAGAAGGTGGAGTGCACGTTGCTCTTCTATGAAGTCCATCACCTCAGCTGGTAGATGGTATATCTCCCTTCTCCTGCTTGTACGAACTGGTGTTGATGGTTCCTCAAGTTTGACCAGAACATTATTGAAGGGTACAAAGCACATATCCTTTCCACCTCGACATGGAAAGAATTGTGTTGTGGGCCCATGTGGGTGGAAAAATTCCACTTTGACATCTTGATGATCAGAGTCCACAGTAACAGCCCTTGCAAGCCACCAGTGTTGATCATAAACATCTGCAAGCCAATCACCGGACTGAAGTACCTCCTCAGTAAGATTTGTCACAGTTCCTATAGGACCCCTTTTGGTGATTGGCTCTTGCTCACTTTCATGTTCTTGCTGTTCAATTTGTTCTTGTTCTGTTTCCTCTTGTTCCACTTCCTCCATCAAGAGTGCCAAAGGGCCTTTCTTCTGTGTCATGCCATCCTTTCCGGCCTGTATCCTGTGTGGTTTTATGTGCAGCTGGAATATTGTTGGACTGAAACAGCTGCAAAACTGAGGGTCACTGCAAAAACAGGACAGGGATCTGCAAATTATTTCAGAATTGTTGAGATATGTCGGTGCAACCTGATGAAATTTTCTTGTTCCAGGTACAGGCTTTATTGGTTGAGCCAGGAGTGTGTCATATGGCTGCATGTCAGCTTCAGAAATGGTATAGAGCTCGGTTTTGCAGAGGTTGCTGCCTACCATGTCCTGGAAGACATCACCATTAATGATGTCATGTCCCCTCAGTATGAGGCTGTCTGCTGTCCTTTTGACTGTGCCACCAATGCCGTCTGGGGCTCCCTTCCCATGTGACGTGGGGACAATGCAAAGTAGATAAAAGTTGGTTTTGTTTTTATACTGCTTGCTGGGGCCATCTGACCAAAAGTGAATGGTGTCAATTGTTGGAAACTTTGAACGAATGTCTCTCAGGACTGGTTCCATGTGTGTCCAAATGGCTGCAGCATCTTGCCGCTTTGACTCTGAGACAGTACAAAAACTTGCCTTCTGTTTGTTTGTGTAATGCATGCCAGTATGGAGATTAAGCTGGGGTAGGTTCTGACCAAAATGGCATGACTGTACCTCAGAACTGTACTTGCACTTCCATGCCTCTGAAAAGTCCACATGCACAATTACGGTGCTGTCATTGCACTTTTCAATTAGGCTCCTGAACTCTCTGCTCTGGTTCTGAACTGAGCATACATGCGTAGTGGATTCTGTTTTCAGTTTGTCCTGAAATTGTTGCATAAGCTCACCCAGTGTGCCACTGTACTTCACAAGCCTTGTGTTGATATGGAGCCCATCTGATGTTGGTTCCTGAACTCGTTCCCATTGCTGCCACTCAACACTGGTCTGGTCCTGCAGCGGTGAAAGAACAGTTTTTTTGTGGAGACACTGGGTGCAAGAGCGCAGGAGACATGCCTCACTTATCTGTGCACAGCAAACAAGTTGAAAACTTTCCTCCAGATTCTTACAGTTGACAACACCTTTTTCTCTTAAGGCCTTAAAGTGAAACTGTCCCATTTTTGGAAGCAAGGTTATTTTGCACCTCCCCTTGAGTTAAATAATAGGGTTTTACCGTTCTCCTGTACTTTCAACCGTTCTCGGGGTATGGCAGTGCAAATTTTACCTCCATGCTAGCAATTAACATTGAGTCCTATGAGACCAGCTCGCGGCTAACTGGTCTCATAGGACTCAATGTTAACTGTTAGCTTGGAGGCAAAATTTGCACTGTCATAACTAGAAAACGGTTGAAAGTACAGGAGAACGGTAAAACCCTATTATTTAACTCAAGGGGAGGTGTAAAATAAGCTTATTTCCAAAAATGGGACAGTATCACTTTAAGCATTAGATTAGCATTTTCATGTTGCTGACACTGGCATGTCTTGCGATCGGCTGGTCTTGGTGCTGTGACATAGAATGGACGTAAAGCACTGAAAGATGAATAACTGATCTTCATTCCAGGTTCCTTCTTGTGTTCAAAACTGTGTCAGTCATGATCATCCTCTGACGCTTTATTTTTCTCCTTGTGATTGTGTCCTGTTTGTCAGTTGTCATTCGTGCTGCTTTATGGTAGAACTGCTTAACCCTATCACTAATGGTTTGAATGTATGCAGGTCTTTTATCCTTAACCCAGGTTGCTATATGTTATACCAATCTGCCTTGTCTGGTGAATCAGGCGGTATTTTTTCAGAATCTTACCCGACACTGTCAAGATTGGTTTCTTCTGGGTAGACTTGTTTTGTTTCAGCTCTTGAATGAGTGCATTGTGGAACAAGAGGGTTTTCTTGATGGAGGGGTTCTTCAGCTGGCTTCCCTGTATCAATTCTTCTGTGTTTTTTCTTGGTGATTCTGGGTTTTTTGATTCTGCATTTTCATTTTTTGCTAGTTCACGATAATAGCGCTTTCTCATTTTGTTCCTATCCTTTGTCATGGCCTTTAGTTCAGCTTTCAATGCTTTCATTTTTCTGTCATATTTTTTTCTTTGTTTATTTCTTTTCCTTGCTCCTGCAATGTATTGCCTACTTGGAGCTGGCTCGTGTAAGGCCTGATACAGTGGACTCTCTTCGGGAGTGTCCAGGTGATCTGAGTGCTTTCTCCTATGTTCCCTGGATATTCGTTGCCTTTGCTTCCATGCCTCTCTCTGTCTTTTCTTTTGCTTTTCAGTCATGTCATTGATATTTTTCAGCTTCTCTTCCTCCACTCTCTTTTCCCATCTTAGCCTTTCACTTATGAGGAATTCCTCCTTTAAGTTTGCCTGTCCATAGATCTTCGCCCTCCTCTTTCTTTGATATTCCCGATTCCTTTGCTTCCTGTCCAGCTCAGATAGCTTCTCCCGAACCATCCTAAAATACATGAAGATAAAGTTTATTGTAATGTTAGAAAAAATATGAGAGGCTAAAATGAAGTATAGCAGTCCTCCAATATAGCGATCAGCAATTGTAATCCTCAAATAAAGACCATTCAGAGGTTTTTGTCACCACTGTCAAACTATAAGTCACCACCGTCAGATTTTGTGTATGACGGTAGTGACATCTGACGGTGGGTGATATCTGACGGTGTGAGACAAAAATCTACTCTTTTCCATAATATTCATGACTGATTCACATTAGCAATCTAGTATTTACTCTGCTGTTAGGTTCCTCATATCTCTTCATAAACATCACAGATTTCGGTATTAATATTACATAATATGTTTCATACAAGAGTGACGGTGTTGACACTTTATGGTTGGGACAGTGGCAGTAGCCAAGTATAGTTACACATTTAAGAGAGAATGTTAAACTTACCTGAGCATAGATGATGGTTCTGCATGCAGTGAAGCTGAAGGTTTCAGAGAGGGGTCCTCAGGAATTTAGTTGTCCTTTTATCTGCCTGATTATAAAGTTTTTTGAACATATCTGACGGTGGTGACGACAATGTGGGACACATTTTGAGCAACCACAACATAATAGTAAATACTGCTCACACCTCACTGTCTGTAGTTTTTTACGTACATTTCAATATTGTCTTTCTAGTGGTGAACATATTATTCAATTTCATTATCATTTTTGTATTTTTAAGCAGGTTGAAAAGACTAGCTCATCACTGTGGACAGCTGTTTTATAGGGTGTGGGCACACATATAGTGATAAAATGCATTAAAATGAGAAATGTACCTCAAAACCAAATGTATATTTGTATGAAAAACCCCTTCAAGATGGCCTTCATTCATTTATATCATGGAAAAGTTCTTTATTTTTCACAGAATGAGCACTTTAATGTGTGGACAGGTTTTTGCCAAAGTCTCAAGAATCAGTGAGGTGCTTCAGGCTCTCTCTTCAACTGGTACATGTTTACAGTTTTTCTCCATTGTTAACACCATTTCTAGAACCATCTCTCGAAGTGCCTCACTTCTCCTGTAAAATCTTGTGTCAAAACAATGTAAGCTTTTCTAAAACGGCAATTTTGTTGTCAAAAGACACACCCAGACATTTACACATTTGTAAAAACTATTTGAATAATGTGTAAAACACTGTAATCATAATGACCTCCAGTACGCCACGTTTTCCACTTACCAAAGATGCTGTTCAAGTTCAAGTTCCATTTGTCCCCAAGGGGGAAATTAGGTTGTAGCAGGTAAACAAACAGAACAGACACCAAATAGTAATAAACAATATCAAGACAGG
>NC_085858.1:47133396-47158396 GCF_034702125.1 Engraulis encrasicolus | reverse complement strand
TTTTCAAACGCAGCCAACAGAAAAAAAGCCCTCGTCTGTGGGATTATCGCTCTTTCCATTCTTTTTTTTTTTTTTTTCATTTCGCTACCCTTATCACGGCTACGCGCTCGCTACCCTTATCACGGCTACGCGCTCGCTACCCTTATCACGGCTACGCGCTCGCTCCCCTTATCACGGCTACGCGCTCGCTCCCACTCGGTGGTTGACAGGGATGGACTGGGACCGAAAAATGGCCCGAGCATTTTTGGCATAGACAGGCCCCCAACAACACATACACTGGCCATTGTCATGCTATATCTTGACTGGCTGAATGCAGAATGAATGAATCTAAATTGACGATGGAAGGAACAATGGACCTCCCCCTCTAAATTGTGGGCCGATCCCCAGGCAGGAAAACAACCACCACAACAACGGCATCGGCCACTGGTGACTGCCAGCCCACCGTGAAAATGCCCTGAGTGCCAGCTTACCAGTCCAGCCCTGCTGGCTGAGCCTGTCTCAGCCAGCCGATCAGCAAGCCGGCCCAATAAAGACCACTCAGCAGGCAGAGGACAGCTTTGGCTGGGCCCAGGACAAAGTCCTCTGAAAGGGCCCCCCACCCAATACATTCAATGAAATGAGGACCCAATTCTGGGCCCCCCATCTCCCTGGGCCCGCCGGGACAACTAACCCCTTTGTGCCCCCTTGTTGGCTTCCCTGCTCCTCAACAGGCAGATGAAAAGGATAGAGGGAAACAGACAAAGAAAAAATAACAAGATGGGAAATGATTTGGTTGTGGAAAGATGGAAAAACACGATTGCATGAGGCAACGGCAAATGTGATTTCTTTTTTGACAAGCCACTGTATGGAGGACACGTTGGAGGGTGAGGAGGAGGAAGAGGAGCAGGAGGATGGGGCTGAGGAGGAAGAGAAAGACGAGGAGGGGGAAGAGGAGGAAGAGGAAGAGGAGGAGGATGGAAGGAGGAGGAAGAGGAGGAGGGGGAGGAAGTGGAGGAGGAGGAAGTAGAGGAGGAAGAGGAGAAGTTGGAGGGTGAGGAAGAGCAGCAGGAGGAAGATGAGGAAGAGGAGGAGTATGGATGGAGGAGGACGAGGAGGCGGAGGAAGAGGAGGAGGAGGGGGAGGAGGAAGAGGAGGAGGAGGAAGATGAGGAAGAGGAGATGGAGGAAGAGGAGGATGGACGGATGGAGGAGGAGGGTGAGGAGGAGGAGGAAGAGGAGACGTTGGATGATGAGGAAGAGGAGCAGGATGGATGAAAGTGGAGGAAGAGGAGGAGGAGGGGGAAGAGGTGGAAGATGGGAGGAAGAGGAGGAGGAGAAAGAGGAGACGTTGGATGATGAGGAAGAGGAGGAGGAGGGATGAAAGGGGAGGAAGAGGAGGAGGAGGAGGAGGAGAAAGAGGAGACGTTGGATGATGAGGAAGAGGAGGAGGAGGGATGAAAGGGGAGGAAGAGGAGGAGGAGGAGGAGGAGGAAGGGTGGGCACTAAGTACGCAGGGCAGGAAAAACACAGAAGGAAATGGGTGGACGTTGATGAAAAGCATTAAGGGCCATGCCCGCTTCTCTTCAACACGACTGCATGATTCACAGCATTTAAGTAAACTGGTTTGTCAGGGATTATGTCTACACTAACACTTTGAAAAGATTTCATTATCAACTCAGGGGGGAGGAATATGAGGGGGCACACACAGGACCTGAAAATGTACCTCTGAGTAAGTGTATGACACACACACGCGCACACACGCACACATGTAAACACACACTCACACACACGTACACATGTACACACACACACACACACGTACACACACACACTCACACATGTAAACACACACACACACACACACACACACACACACACACACACACACACACACACACACACACACACACACACACACACACACACACACACACACATGCGCGTGCACCCATGTAAACACACACAGACACAGACACACACACGCACACGCACACGCACACACGTGAGAAGGAGCAGTGAGCAATTGTACTCTACATTGGCTAGTCTCTTGTGTGTGTGTGTGTGTGTGTGTGTGTGTGTGTGTGTGTGTGTGTGTGTGTGTGTGTGTGTGTGTGTGTGTGTCAGAGTTGCAGTGTGCAGTATTTCACTCACGTGTATACACCATGAAGAGTCCCGAGCCTGAATCAAATAGTCCTTGAATTATATGGCCTCGTTCTCACTGACGGTGTGTGTGTGGAGCCCCCTGGAGGAGCGGAGCTACACACACTATCGTCTGGTACTGCGGTGCTGCCATTAACATGCTCTTCTCGAGTAGAAAATAAACGGAGCATTTATTGCTTAATTTTCAACGGCAGCTCGCATTGATGCGTCACAGGACAGATTATAGACTAATATATTGACTCTTTAGAGATTAGCAGGAAACATTTTTGGAGGAATTTGTTGGTGGTGAGTTGCAATAAATAAACCATTTATTTTCTGACTCGAGAAGAGCATGTTAATGGCAGCGCCACCAGACGGTAGCTTGTGTACACACACGCACCGTCGTTGAGAACCAGGCTATGAACTATAGGCATGTCCAGGCCCAACATTTCATCATGCATAGACAAATCTATGACACGCTGATTTGAACTCACTATCGCGTGTGTAAAATACGCATTTCCAAGTTAAGGCTTGCTCCACAACGCCCTGTGAAAGGTTAGGTTTAGGGATGGTTTTGGTTTAGGCACAATTTAGGTGGAAATTCGCCTATTCTCACTGTTCTTGGGAGAAAGTAAAGCAGCAGAAACATTGCTTTACTGACAGGTTAGGTTTAGGGGTGGTTTTGGTTAGGGCACAGCAAAGCATATTTGCATTTAGTAACAGAAATGCTCTGTGACAAAACAAAATCGCCGACACGGCAGGAAAACTGTGCAAACCTCGTCACGTGTCAAAAGTGCATAAAAGCGCTTTACCGTTGCGTTAAGGAGCACACTTTAACTTCAAAATGCGTCGCACCAACACGCTGAATGCACTAGCGTGCGACACATACGCTAAAGCATGATGACAGCCTGCCAGGCCAACTGAGTACCGTGCCTGTTCCCTCACCTAATCTCAAACCGGCCGGTGTGTTCACGCCGCAAGTCTGAGCATTCGAGAACCCGGAAAGTTGGTTCACAATGTGAACCGAAAAATACTTGTTTTTTCTCCACGAACCGTGATGACAGCATGGACGGGTAACACGAGGCATTTTTATATTTACATTTTTTGTGAGCACTGCACTGTGTATGTGTGTGTGTGTGTGTGTGTGTGTGTGTGTGTGTGTGTGTGTGTGTGTGTGTGTGTGTGTGTGTGTTTGTGTGTGTGTGTGTGTGTGTGTGTGTGTGTGTGTGTGTGTGTGTGTGTGTGTGTGTGTGTGTGTGTGTGTGTGTGTGTGTGTGTGAGAGAGTGAGAGAGAGATAGAGAGTGTATGTGTGTGCGCGCTGATGTCTGGAGTATGTTTCCCCTGACAAATCTGAGCTCGGGAGCATTGTGACTACCTGTTCTGCAAAACACTGTTCTGCCTACGATGCTATTCCCTTTGCTCACATAAATATGAATATAAATGTAAATGTAGAGATTGGTAACCCGCCACATGCCTTAGAATGGGCTTTAAACTTTTACATTAGAATGGGCCACCTTTCCGCAATGCTTATAAGTTGTAGCACATGGCGGAAGTGTATGTATAGAAAATGGAACACTTTTTTGACACTTTTACAATATGTGTCATATAAGAATGATGTATTTAATATTCGAATATGTAGGTTATGCTGTCCCTGCGTCATTTTATAAGTTTCATCATTTTCCTATGGAGATGACTTTAGTCATTGGGTCTCACCTCACGATTACAGCTCCTTCACTACAGTCATACTGTAGCCCATCATTGGAATAGCTGGCTGGCAGACCATGCATAATAATATTTCCCAGACTATGCAAGCATTGCATTGACCCACTTTTGGCACCAACACATCATCATGCATCAGACAATGGATGCACAACATGCAAACTACGTACTCTTTTGCACTGACAATTGGCAGTATCGCATCGCTCAATACCTCTATATACCATTTTCTATCATTTATTCAAGAATGGACGGTTCAAAAAACACTCATTCCTGGAATTCACAAAATGGCTTGTTAATCTTACTACAGTGCATACACAGCCCACTTACTGGAAATAACTTAAAATTATCTTCCAAGAGGGCAGGGCTGGACTGGCCATCTGGAATAGCAGGCATTTACCGGTGGGCCTTGCACCCTTGTGCAGGCCCCTAATTTCAGAATGAGTCAGTTTTGTGCCGCTAATTATGTGGGGCCCCTTTCAGCCAAAAGTGCCCGGGCCCGACTGTAATTCTACCCCAGTCCAGCCCTGCAAGAGGGTACACCACCTAAGATGTTTCCACCAGGTCACCGTGACTATATCACATGACATTCGTGATCTGTGGTCAACGTGCACCAGATTGAAAGCATTATCATCAAGATAGATATGAGTGTGGTCATCAGTCTGAGTCAGTCATCAGGCACGCTGCTAGTAGGTGGCCTAGGCAGGGAAGGCAACAGGAGGGGGAGAAAGGGGTCAGTTGTCCTGGGCCCAGAGACAGACCGAGATGGGGCCCAGAGCTGGGTTGTCATTACGATAGCCTCTTGCTGCAGTTGGGCCCATCTACGGGCCTACTAATTCACCCTTTGCTGAAAACACTCAACTACATCATAACAACATTGCTATGACAATGCAGAGAGTCTCAAATAAGCAATTAAGATTTGGTGGTCATTACCATTTTGGTGATGATAAGGTTATACAGTAACACAGGCTCTGTGCTAAGGGGTTAAATGTATTTATTGGGCAGGGGGCCTTTTAGAGGGAGAGGAGGAGATGAGTTTGAGGAATATTATTGCCCTGGGCCAGTGTTGCCAAATGTACGATAATTATCGTATTTGTACCATGATTTTGTCCAGTTTGTCCTCTGTATGATCAAAAAAACATGATGTACGATCATTTCAGAGTTGTCATTCAGTTCATTTAGATGCCTTGAAACAGCAATTTGGGTCTTCTACGATAATTTCCTCCTAAAAAAGCCCCCAAAAAATGATAATTTTGAGGTTTTGGTATGATAATTCAGCATTTTCCATCTGAAAACACTGTGCTGGGCTCAGCCACAGCTGCCAGTGGCCTTTGGTGGGTGTGAGGGTTTGGATATAAACAAGGAGAAGAGGAGTATGATTTTCCAGTCTGCTCTGCATGCTGCACGAGACGAGGCAGAGGCAACCAAACACGAAGCTGACGGTGTTTACTTAGCGGGGACATGGAGAGGGTGTGTGTGTGTGTTTGTGTGTGTGTGTGTGTGTGTGTGTGTGTGTGTGTGTGTGTGTGTGTGTGTGTGAGAGAGAGAGAGAGAGAGAGAGAGAGAGAGAGAGAGAGAGAGAGAGAGAGTTTGTGTGTTTGTGTGTGTGTGTGTGTGTGTGTGTGTGCGCGAGTGTGTGTGTGTGTGTGTGTGTGTGTGTGTGTGTGTGTGTGTGTGTGTGTGTGTGCGTGCGTGCACGTGTGTGTGTGTTTGACAGAGAGAAAGAGAGGAGAGAGAGAGAGAGAGAGAGAGAGAGAGAGAGAGAGAGAGAGAGAGAGAGAGAGAGAGAGAGAGAGAGAGAGAGAGAGAGAGAGAGAGAGAGAGATTGGTGGGTGGGTAGGTGAATCAAGTGGTGTGAGAGAGAATGAGAGACTTAGTATGTTTACTTGGAGAGTGATGACTGACACTTCAGGACGAGGTGTTCAGGTTAATGTGCCCCAGTGAAATCCATCTGGTCACTTTTACACACACACGCACACGCACACGCAAACAGACACACACACACACACACACACACACACACACACACACACACACACACACACACACACACACACACACACACACACACACACACACACACACACACACACACACACACACACACACACACACACACACGCACGCACATGCAAACAGACACACACGCACCCACACGCACTGTTCATTGGCTATAGTTTTTATCCAGTCTTGTGACTCTTAATGGGGTATACACACAACATGGTTTATTTTTCAGCCCGAACAATATTTTCATTAGTTCATTCAAAAGTCAGGTGGAACTCATCAAACATAACACTGTGAGTTCTCTTTTTATTGTACGTGTATAAATGGTTGGCTGAGCCCTTCAGTGCACAGTAATAACGCAGTGTTAATTCAACGTTCAGAGAGTACTCTGGGACCAAATACACTCTAGACCAGTGGTTCCCAACCTTTTTCTTCTGGGACCCATATTTTTACCCAATCGCTTCAAACTTTCGCTCACCAGTTTGTCATGGCAAAATATACATTCAGTTCGCACTTTATCCATTGTTTCTATAAATCCATACTCTATAAAAATGTATTGGTACCACCTCTTTGACTTTTTCATTTTGACACATCCTCTGCTGTCTCTCCTACCTGTGTCCTAACCATCTTTCCCTCAGTATGCCGAGGCTACAGCACCTGCACGGGAGGGAATCACGTGATACGCTCTCTTTCCTGTGAAATTCATTAGGTATCATTTTATTCCTCAATTTGTCCATAAACCAACCCCTTAGTGCAGCACTATGGCTCTCTGTAATGTCATAGCAATGTTGTTATGATGTAGTTAAGCATTTTCAGCAAGTGAATAAGATCGCCGCCGACCCCAGCTGCAGTAAGAGGCTACAATCAAGAGGGCTTTGTGGCCCTCTGTGGATCTTTGGCGACCCATAGGTCGGGTCCCTCCCGACCCATAGGTTGGGAACCACTACTCTAGACAATGTTTTGTAACTGTGTGGACAGCGTTATGACAACAATGACCCAGCGCGGTGATGACATTTTTACCAGACGAGAAGTCCAAAGGTGAATTACATCGTTGTGTGACACATTGAGCCTCAGCAGCAGTGGATACACCAAGCAAAATACATCATGTTGCCCGATAATAATACGCAGGACAACATCACAACACAAACAAATGGGTGAGTCACATCGGAAGGGATCTGTGTGCAATGTTTCTTCAGTCACATATCACAATCACATATCACAGAGCTGAAAAACAGAACAAACATGGCGCAGCATAAAGTATGGTATATTGGTGTCCAGACGTCCATCTTAAGGATGGACCGTCTATCTTTTCAGTGCCTTGACCCTAGGCACAGTATTAAGCTGGATAAATGCATTAAAATACATGGAATTGCATCTAAGAAACACCGTTTTCCTTGGGGGAGAACCCCCAAATCCCCCATCCTAAAATATGTCCTCCTTTTACCTGTCACGGAAATGATTACCCTAATATTGACCATCTCCACAAGGGTGGAATATCTCCATGAGCCAGCATCTGAGGTACCAACCATAGAGGTAGAATATAAGACTAAATGTGTCACTGCAATTTGCAACGGTTACATGGCGCCATTCCGTTATGCCGCTATTCCGACATTGATGTCTATTGTCGGAATACTGGCGTGAGATATGCCATTTCTGTGCTTTGTGCTACGTTGCTCAGCTTTTATCAGTTCAGGGGGAGTGCATACAGTTACCCTAACCCTACCCCTAAACCTAACCCAAACCCTGACCCTAACCCTACGGTATGTCGGATGTCGGAATAGCGGTATGTCGGAATAGTGGTATGTCTGAATAGTTGCCCCCCATTCGGTTCAGCCCTGGAAAATGGCTAGTGCAGCCTCCATCTTGTGTCTGTAGATCTGTGCTCTTCAGTCAATGCAAACAATGGGGAACATGCACACCTCTGTCAAAAACTGTTTGAATATTAAGTGACACATTAGTCAAGGACCAGGAGTGCATTTCTCAAAACTGTAGATATTAGCCAGTTAGCAACTTGGGAAGTTGTCAATGGGAAATTGCATTTGAAACAACAAAGTAGCTAACATAGTTAGCAACAGGTATGGATTCGACGCACTCTAGATTTAAAATGTCAGGACCATTATCTACCTAAATCATATAGACCCCTTTAGAGTTTGTAAACAGGTATGACGTAATTTGGCTGCGTGCGCACCGCTGCCTCAAAATCGTCCATGCTCCGTTCACTTGTACAGAGACTCAAAAGGTGTTTTTTCCAAAATAAGATAATGGATGGATAGATTCCTGGCGATGTCATCAGTCCAGTCAGTAGTTTAATGTCTTGTAACAACAAACATCTCCTATACTTCGGGAACAGCCTCTTCCTTCTCAAAATAGCATAACTGTGTACTTTTCGGAATCTCAATTTTTTATCAACGTACACGCTTCAGAACGGCAGTTTTTCTCTCTTTAGGGTCTTCACTGTCACCCAGTATTACATACAGAATCACCACTCCCAATTTTACCCATGCCTGCAGTTCTCCTAGTGGCCGCTGTCGAGATATGGCTCTGAGCGCAGCAGCCCTTCTTTATGAATGGAGTCTGGTCGAGGAATTCAAAGCCACCAAGGCGAGAGCAGTCAGTACGCTGCGATTTTCCAAAGACCAAACAGTCCATCACACCGCAACTCAATCAGGTGTGGCAGGAAGTGGAAGCCTCAAGTCGCTGTGGCGGAAGCAGAAGCCTATTGGAAGCACCAGGACAGGAGATCGTAGGCATTGTCTGCCAGGGTCACTTGGCCCTGGGAAACTACTGCACAAAGCAGTGGAGCAAGGTTAACTTGGAGGGCAGAAGGGAACTTCTGGTGCAAAGAGTGCGAGAGGCAGCAGAGGAAGACAGACGAGTGAAAACAGTGGGGCTTGCCTCTCAGGGACAGTGGATGAAGCTGGACCGATCACTGTCCTGGAAGGAGCTGTGGAGCACCGATCAAGGCAAGCTTACCTTTTTACTGCGCGCTGTAGCCGACCTCTTGCCAACCCCTAGCAACTTAAAGATCTGGGGAAAGGAGGAAACATCATTGTGCGCTCAGTGCGGTGCAGAACATTGCACACTACACCACATCCTGTGAGGCTGTCATAAGGCCCTGAGAGAGGGCCGATACAGGTGGAGGCACGACAAGGTCCTAACAGAAGTTGCCAAGTGGGTGGAGTTCCAGAGAGGCAGGGCCAATGAGAACCAAACGACTGTCCCTGTCGTCACCCATTTCCACCTCCAAGGTGACCAGGCCCCCAGGCCGAAGACGGGCAAAAAACATCTGCGTTCCCTCCTACAGCATGCCTCAGACTGGGAGTTAAGAGTGGATCTAAAGAGGAAACTAGTCTTTCCCCCAGAGATTGCAGTGACCTCGCTCCGCCCTGATATGGTCCTGATGTCTAGGAGCACCAGGACCATATTAGTAGCGGAGCTCATTGTGCCGTGGGAGGACAGGCTTGCCATCTCGCACCAACAGAAGTCAGGGAAATATCAGGACCTGATGGATGAGGCAGTCCTCAAAGGATGGCACGCCAGTATGTTTCCTATTGAAGTAGGATGCAGAGGCTTCCCAGCTACATCAGTGCGCTACTTCTTCCAGAAGCTCGGCCTGGAACAAAAACACCTGAAGAAGGCCATTAGGGAAACAGGTCAGGTAGCCGAGACTAGCTCGAGATGGCTGTGGTTAAGGAGATCCCACAGTTGGAACCCTTCTGCAGGCGAAGGCTAACCACCCTTGCTGCCCCACTCAGGTGAAGCGTACAGGTTAAGGGGCGAAACGCTAATGACCTTGAGCAACCTGCTGACGATGCAGGAGGGTTTTCAACTTGGTGGGATCGCAGACCATCCTCATTAGTGAACACCAGCATAGAAATCCCCAGCATCATCCTTCTTGTAGCCCAAGCAGTTCCTGCTTGTAGCAGAAGCATCTCTGATGTTTATCTCACCTGCACTCCCCTAGAGTGCAGTACCACCCAGAGAGGTGGAGTCTCTCGTAATATCCTTACAATATCTCTGGTGTGACTCTAAATGGGTCTATACAGTAAATCGATAAAATATATTTTAAAATCAGTTAATATTAGTAAGGTAGATATTTAGCAGTATATTTCAACTATTGTCCTGTGTGTAGATATATTTAATAATGGTACCCTTTCTTTTTTAGAAGTTCCCACAATAATTCAGAGATATAACATCAAGATGATCCATACCACTAAAGTTTTGGCTTTTGCCTCCTCGTTGTGGCTTGACAAAATGGAGGGAGACATGTTTTGTGCAGAGCCAGTGAGGTGTTGTAATTCTTACCAGAAGAGAAGGTAGATGGTGAAGGAAAATCAACAACACCCCCCACCCCACCACCACTACCATGTCCAAAGGTGAATCACATGGTTACATGACACATTGGGTCTCCGCAGCAGTGGATACACCAAGCAGAATACATCATGCTGCCCGCTAATAATACGCAGGACAGCATCACAACACAAACAAATGTGTGAGTCAGACCCTGAGAGATCTGTGTGTCAGCAGCAGTTTCTTCAGAGGAAGGCGTCTCGCAATGGAGGGCTTCAGAGAAGTGCTGGAAAACGTAACAGGTACTGAATAGGAAATATATGCTTTAGAAGGAGATTTAGAATCAATCTGTGTACACACCATTGCTACAAACATTCCTTTATACCTCAGTCTATTAAGCTATTGAATACACAGGGAAGAAATGGGATTGAGTGGGGCAAATTGGAGCTCTGCAGTTTGTGATTGTACCATTTTTGGAATGAAGCAATGTCTGTGACGGTGTTAGTTTGTAATGCATTTGACCGACATTTGACATTTGACCAAAAGAACATCTTTGTTTGCACCCAGGGGTGTGAATAGGTATTGTTCCTATTTGCACCCGGGTGTGAAACCGGGCATGAAATGCCATTGTTTTTGCTTTTTGCACCCGGGTGTGAATAGCCATTATTGCTGTTTTTACCCCAGTGTGAATAGCCATTGGTGCTATTTGCACCCTGTTTTAGCCAATGTTACTATTTGCAGCCGGGTGTGAATAGTCATTGTTGCTATTTGGATCCGGTTTTGAATAGCCACCGTTGCTATTTGCACCCGGATTTGAATAGCCATTGTTGCTATTTGCCCCTGGGTGTGAACATTGCAATTTGCACCCGGGTGTGAATAGCCATTGTTGCTGTTTGCACCAGGTTGTGAATATCCATTGTTGCTGTTTGCTCCTAGGTGTGAATAGCCATTGCTATTTGCTCCCTGGTGTGAATAGCCATTGTTGCTATTTGCACCCCGGTGTGAATAGCCATTGTTGCTATTTGCACTCAGATGTGAATAGTCATTGTTGCTGTTTGCCCCTTGGTGTGAATAGCCATTGCTATTTTGCCTCTGGGTGTGAATATTAATTGCTATTTGAACCTGGGTGTGGATAGTCATTGTTGCTATTTGAAACCGGGTGTGAATAGCCATTGTTGCTATTTGCACCCGGGTGTGAATAGCCATTGTTGCTAATAGCCCCTGTTACTATTTGCACCCGGTGTGAATAGTCATTGTTGCTATTCGCACCCAGATGTCAACACTCATTGTTTCTATTTGCACCCGGGTGAATAGCCATTGTTGTTATTTGCACCCAGGCAAAGGTGTAGGTTTGGCTTGGAAAATGGTGGGGACATTTCAATGGCAAATTGTCAGGGTATGCTGTTTTTACATTACATTTGTGAAAAAGTGGTGGTGACAAGCTAGGTTTAACTCAAAAGTGGTATGGACATGTCCCCACCATCCACACCTAAAATTACGCCCATGCAGGTGTGAAAAGCCATTGTTGCTATTTGCACCCGGGTGTGAATAGCCATTGTTGTTATTTGCACCCGGGTGTGAATAGCCATTGTTGCTATCTTCACCCGGGTGAAATAAATGAAATCAACCATGTTGTGGTGCAATGATTAACTGTAAATTAATGCAAACGAAGAAAGCAGGACACATTTCTTTAGAGCAAGGTATGCATGAATAAAATTATAAATGTATAGTAAAGAAATACATGCAAAAATGGTCTGAATATTTTTCTTAAATTATGGAATGAATGTAGTTTAGATATTTATTGTAGAATGACTGTGTTTTTGTTTGGGGGATGGGGGGATGTTGTGGGAAAGGGGGGCACAGGTAACCTGATTTACATCATCTGGCTGCGTTCGGCTACGTCACGCGGGGGCGTTCCCATGCCTCACATCAGGTGGTAAGGGTCAGGTAAGGTAACAGGTGAGGTGAAATGGTGCGGAAATGCAGGAGGGCATCCAATATTTCTGAGACTATACTTTACACCTATCCTGGTGTCTTGTAGGTCTCTCTGGTAACGTGTTGGACAATTACTTTCAGCTATTTTGTTGGTTGGTGTTGTCTTGTGTTTTTTTATGATTCTGCAACCTCCCTGTCTCAGAGACAAATTTCTCCTCGCAGCATGCCGCAGCATTCATTATTGACCATCTCCACAAAGGTGTCTTTGTCTTGATCGTGTGTACAAAATGTCAGCCCTCCCTGAGTTAGGTATGGGGTGTGGATAGCTGCCTGTCAATCACAGTATACGTGCTGAGTGGTGGATTTCTTTACAGCTCTGATGCACACAACTTTACCGACTATTTTTGATTAAAATAGTATTTTTTGCATTTGGTGACTACAGATTTAGCCGTTGGCGCTATAGGTGGTTATTCATGTACAACTTCTAAAATCCCAGACTCAGTACTTTACGTATGAAAAGAGAAAAGCTTATTCACTGCTGATTTATTACTATTAACACCCTAGTTTTGGTTTCTCCCTCCATAACTTCTGCTGAGGTTTCATTGCCCTACACATTACGTTTGTGAATGATCTCTATGACTTGGCCAATTAGCGAGTTGTGAAAACCCAATTGGGAAACGCCAACTCCCTCAATATCTCTATGGATCTTTATTACATAACGTTTCGCAGAGCGAGGGTAGGCCTACTGCAACTTCTCTTGGGAAACCAGTTCATCTTTTTCTCTTTATCTTATCTTTTACTGCTGGGAACTGCTCAAACATTCCTTTTTCATTTCATCTTCTTCCTTTCTCTCCCTGCTCCTTTGTTCCTCACTGTCACAATTATACTTCTCCTCACCCCGCCCCCCCCCCCCCTCTCTCTCTCTCTCTATCTCTCTCTCGAAAGCAAACCTATCTACCTGCTGGTTGCTGCCCATCATTATGTAATCATCACAGCATAAGAGTACCAGCGTCACCGAGGGGAGTAGGGAACGGTTCCTGAATGCAACCATCTGAGATGGCATTATGTCATATCATGTCAAATTACACACCGCGACACATGTTAGAAGGGGAACGGACTGGAAGGTCTAATGCAGTGGTTCCCAAGCTTTTCCAGCGGGGACCCTCTTCTGGATTTATGAATATTTCGGCAACCCTTTTCCCAGGCAATTTTTTGTCCATTAATATTACTATTTTCTATTAATAATTTGTCCACTAATATAGAAATCCACAGGACAGCAAATACATCTTTTAACCATATAAGTGAATACAAGTCCCTTTAGTCTGCGACTCTCCTTCAGTACCTCAGTGACCCCCCTTAGGGGTCCCGACCCCCGGTTTGGGAACCACTGGTCTACTGTGATGCAACAGATCATGATAATGGCAATGGAGGTGGTGCATCAAATTACATACAATCACACACTCATCTGTCAAATGCATATTGTTGCCGTCAAGACAGAATCTCTTATCTCTACTTTAAAATTATTTTTTTAATTCGTTCTTTATTCATTTATAAAATATAAATCGTTACTACTGTTCAGTCTCTATGAGTATATGTGTATGATAAATTATTTGATAACCAACTTGAATGTTGAAATGTTTATTTATTTTGAAAACAGGGACTTACATAATAGTAATTAAAAAAGAAAGAAAAGTGGAGTGGTAGCGACATTATTGTTCCTTCAATTATGCACAGACAATTTGAGCATTGTGATGTGGTTTCACAGTTAGAGATGTAGTTGCATTTCATGCTGTTTTTCCAATGATCAGTTGCAGGGTGTAGAGGATGTTTATTTTAGGTAACAGGAAGTTACGTCAAATGCGCTGCTGTCCAAACCAATCATGACGTGATGTGATTGAGGTGCAGAGAGACTCACTCTCCCCTCTTTCCTCCGCCTCTTCCATCACATCTTCTTCATCATCCTCTAAAATCCTCCCTCTCATCTGTTTTTCATTCCTTCTCTCCCATTTTGATTGAAATGTTACATATTTAATGCACCCCCCGCCTCCCCCTTTTCTCCGTCCCACCACGTCGACCCCGGGTTATACTAACCGCTTCCCCCTCGCTTGTCCTCCCCCGGAGCTGATGTATAATAGATGGATGATGAGGTCGTATCTTCCCCATCGGCAGACATCATTCAGTGGGATGGGGATGATGCCTCAACCCCCTCCTTCACCACCCCCATCCACCCCCCCATACAGGGCCGGATTACTGCACAGGCTAGATATGGCTGCAGCCTAGGGGCCCCCACCTGCCAGGGGCCCCCTGATTGGCCAAAAGTGACAAATTTGCAGAATTGTGACAAGATGTAATATTCAAAATATATCTGTTGTGTTCAGCACAGTTGTTATCCATGTTATCCTTAATTCCTAACTCATAATTATGATACTGTCTATGTAAATTTGTCACAAAATTTGACTTCCAAGGGGGTCCACAGCAACCTGTAGCCTAGGGGCCCCAGGCTACCTTAATCCGGCCCTGCCCCCAGACCCCACTGAGTCGTGACATACGGTAGTTGCTGGGTCATGCAACACACTGGGGCACAGTGTTTTCAGGAGATGGACAGCTTGACATAATGCTTGTGGACCTCTTAAGAACACATTGAGACTGAGGACACAACATGACATGGATGATATTGTAGTGTTTTATATTCATCTGGCACTTTTGTCCAAGCAGAGGAGGAAGTCCTCATAACAGCCATCATTCATGCTGTATGAAGGTGGAGGATGACTTCATGTCAGGGATGTGTCCCAAACATTTGTCTGTCTGCCTGTCTTTCTGTGGGCATAATTATGTCGTAATGCCTGTAACCATTATTACTACTTGATCAAATTGTCTGTAACATACTGTGCATTTGAAAGAACATCCCAAGATATTTTATCTTTTTCCTCTTTTCCTCTCCGTACCAAGAACAACAGGCCTGGTGAATATACCTCACTTGAATCTTAAAACCATCACCAAATGTGTAAATTTCAAAAATGACAAAAATCAGCATTGTATTTATGCCAAGAATAACAATGAATATTTAACTAGATCAAAAAAAGTACTTCTACAGCTGTAAAGATTATTAGACAAAATAGTCAGTGTCAGCAGGAACACTGTGTAATGAATTGACATAGTTTCCACTCGCTTCTTAGTTAGTGGCAACGAGTATTTTGGGAATCTCCTTGTCCAGACAGCCCTTCGGCCAAACAGGCCGGGTGGTGACGAGTGGAAAGGACGTCACATCAGACTCTGAATTATTAGCTGATTTTCCAGAGAAGCGAAACAAGAACCTGTATGATTCATGTCCATGCCTGCCTGCGCTAGTTCCTGGCACACCGAACTCCAGGACTGGACTGCCCATCTGGCATAGTGGACATTTCTGAAAATAGGGGCCCACAAGCGTGCGGGGCCCACCGGTGAGTCATTTCTGCACCGCTAATTATGAGGGGCCCCTTTAAGACAAAAGTGCCCGAGCCCTATTTCTCCCCCAGTCCTTCCCTGACGATTTCACTTGCTGTTCCCACAACAGTCCTGCTGGGTCAGTCAGGGCCATGCCGGTATCCATCTCATCTCCGTGCCCCTTGTTCTATATCTAAGTATGACCTACCTGGAAGGGCTAATGGGATCTAACTAGTGATCCCCATGCTTTGTTTTCGCTTGGCCTTTCTCGACTTTACTGCAAATGCTGGGTTTTGTTCACTAGAATAAGATAGAATGTAAAGACCTATAATGGTAAGATTTGGGTTGTGTTATAGTCAAAAGAATTCTGACGAAATTCTGTCACTGCTATATACGTACAGTATATTTGTGATCATCAATTGATGTTGCCTTAGGCCTATGGTCATGAATAGAGGACCATACTATAGTTACTCCAACAGGTATAGGGCACTTAGGAAGTATGACATCACTAGATGAGAAGTCTTGGGGCTCTGTCCATGCCGGTGTTCACCTACAATCAGGCCCGCTAACAGGGGGGGACACGGGATATGTTGTCCCGGGCCCAGGGATATAGGGGGCCAAGAAGTGGGTCCTCATTACATTGAATGTATTGGGTGGGGGGCCCTTTCAGATGACTTCGTCCTGGGCCCAGCCAAAGCTGTTAGCGGCCCTGCCTACAATGGCATGATATGGGTTCATATAGTGTGGTCAAAATGTTCTCTGTCAATTGATGATGAAATTCTGTCACGACAGTATTTAATTACGATCATCAACTGAAGTTGCCTTATAGTCTGGTCACGACTAGTGGGGTATGACATGGTCACGGCTAGTGGAGCATGATAGTTGGGAGCGTGGGGCATGATAGGTCCAACCGGAAGGGCACTCTTAGGATATATGAAGTCATATCACTAGATGACTCAGTGGGAAACGTCTGGGCCTCTCTGTCCATTTCTTTAAAGAGCTGTCTGTAGCCAAAGGGAAGTCCTTTTATACTCTTTGAATTCTGTGGAAAAAAATGGCTGAAAAATCTAACATTTTCCCTCTTCAGCTTTGTGAACAAGACATATCTCGAGGACATCGTATGTTTTTTTTTAAATTTCATAATTTCATTTTAATTTTTTTAAAGTCATAACAGGTGGGACAAGTTGTTGTATATGTTGGACATGACATTGGTTATTCCTGTTTACTTACTGTATGTATCAATATGCAGACCATCAGATGAAAGAAAATAACAGCAGTTACATTACATTACATTACATTACATTGCATTTGGCAGACGCTTTATAACCAAAGCGACTTTCAAAAGAGGACATAATCAAGCCAACATCAAAAGCAAATACAAAGTGCACAGAAGATATACAGAACAACAAGTGCAGTTGCAAAGAGGGGTTAGTTTTTTTATTTTTATTTTTTTATAAAGAGTAAATAACGAGTACACACACACACAAACACACACACACACACACACACACACACACACACACACACACACACACACACACACACACACAAACTAAACTAAACTAAACATCATATCAGGAGTCTGCCCTGGGGCAAGGCCAGCTCAAGCATTAGTCTAGTAGATTCTCTCGAAAGAGGGAGGTCTTTAGTTGTTTCTTGAAGGCTGCAAGAGATGTTATGTTTAGTTATGTTTACTTTAGTTAGTTCAGTTATGTTTAAAAATGACTCGTAGAGTCACTTTGACTTGCCAATAATCTTGCCAAGAGTTTCCTTTTTGAGAGAATTTTCCCCAAATAGACCATTGTCATCATCGCAAACTTTCTTCTTTGGAAAGGTGTCGTGAGTAGCCTGGAGTCCAGCGTGACTTCCTCCATGAAGGAAAGTGGCAATTTGGACACCCTTGCAATCTCTCAGAGAAACTCTGAAACACGAGCGCACACACACGCACACACACACACACACACACACACACACACACACACACACACACACACACACACACACACACACACACACACACACACACACACACACACACACACACACGCACACATACACACACACACACATACACACACACATCATACGTGCCCGCAGATGTGCACGCACACACACACACACACACATGGACACACACGGACACACACACACATGCACAACCTTCCACTCATACATACACCCATGCCCGCCCACTGTCTCTCTCTCTCTCACACACACAAATAAACACAATACATGGTCCAGCCATGGCTATAACAGCTGGGCTCTGGATTGCTATGCGGGCGACCCGGGTACGATTCTTCCCCAATTTCCTGCCTGTTCTCCACTGTCCTGTCAAATAAATAATACATTCAAATACACACAATACCAACTACCTTACATTTGCATCTCAGGCCTGATTGTAAATGACATCGGAAACATGGAAATGGAAACTTTCCTAATCAGCTCAGGGATTTACTGTAGCCACGTCTCAAGAAAGAAAACTCAAGAGATGAGTGCCGAGGACGTGAACGGGATCGGACTCCTACAGGGCCCCATATGGACTCTCACACTGATGAAACTGAATCTGCAGCACACAGCTTTTATCCATGTGTGGTGCACAGGGCCACTGCTAAGATTTTGGAGGCCCTAAGCATAACTGGCCAGGAGCCCCCCCCCTCATAATTAAATAATAATAATAATATGTAATAACTACTTACTAATGTTTTGTAATGTAATTCAGCGTTTTTTTTTTTTTTCATGACGTTTTTTTAGTCAATCTCAATTTAAGAGGCCTCAATTTTGGGAGCAAAGTGATTGGTGCCCCAAGTACTGGTTGGTGCCCTAAGCGCTCTGCGTACTCTGCTGCTTAGGCTACGTCTAGCGGCGGCCCTGGTGGTGCGCACATTTCCATCTTCGTAGAATACAACAACAATGCATCACCGAAGTACCGCATGGATTAGCCAAGCAACAGAAGCAGCAGCAGAGGTTATGTAACATGTAATATGATTTGTATACACACACCCACACACACACACACACACACACACACACACACACACACACACACACACACACACACACACACACACACAAACACACACACACACACACACACACACACACACACACACACACACACACACACACACACACACACACACACACAAATAAACACACACACACACACACACACACACACACACACACACACACACACACACACACACACAAATAAGTATACGCAAGGACACACAGACACACACAGAGAGGGCACCAAACTGGCTTCGACTACTAGATGCTCTTTCACCCTCTTTAAAATATACTCTATCTCACAAATAAAATAGAAACCTAAATTTGCCCTTGCTACTGTCACATTTGATAAACCAGACGCATTTACATAATTGGTATACTGTGTGTTTGTGATACTGCATGAGTTGTGAGTGTGTGTGTGTGTGTGTGTGTGTGTGTGTGTGTGTGTGTGTGTGTGTGTGTGTGTGTGTGTGTGTGTGTCTGTGTCTGTGTCTGTGTGTCTGTGTCTGTGTCTGTGGTTGACCATGTGTGTGTGGTTGACTGTGTGTATGTGTGTGCATGCATGTATGTGCTCTGTAGCATGTACATGTACTGTATGTACAATGAGTGAGCGCAGACTACACTGATATGTAAATGGGAGACATGTACCTGACCATTCACTTCTGTACAGCCAGAAAGACAGTCATTGTAAATCCTCATATTGCATTGCGGTTAGGGCAATGCGGCAAAGCAGTTTCCAGTTTGGGGAGCACTGATGATGGGCTAGACTCGAGACGTTTGTCGGTTTAATTTACTTTATTTGGCTTTGTTTAATACAGTTTTGATTTTGCATTCAGCTCCTGTGTGTGAGTCCTTTCTTTCTTTTCACTAAGCGGTGAGGGCATCAGACTTGTAAGCCAAAGGTTGCCGGTTCGACACCTGACCCGCCAGGTTGGTGGGGGAAGTAATTCATCAGTGCTCTCGTCCATCCTCCTCCATGTTTGAGGTACCTGGAGCATGGTACCGTCCCGCCACACTGCTCCCTTTCGGGCGCCTTGCACAGGTGTGGCATAAATGCAATTATGTTGTGTTCAGTGTGCACTTGTGTGCTGTGTCACAATGACAATGGGAGTTTGAGTTTCCCATGTATAGAGGTAAAACTTAAATATCTCCTTGGTTGCCTGAATGAGCTGGCATTAAGATTAATCAAACAAAACAGCATGTTCTTAAATTTAATTAAAGGAAGTGAACAAAGCAGTCTGTCCTTGATTTAATTGACAATGAGAGCACTTCATCAGGTACAGTTGTTGAAAGTTGATGAAAGTTGTTCACTAACAGACATGTCTGGCAAAGTTATCACACACAATCACGTATCATAATGGCCAGGAAGCTTAACCTTCAAGAGATAGCGAAAAGAAAAAAAGAAAAAAACACCGGAAGTTCTATTTGGAGGGATTTTGGAGGGTATTTAAAAAAAAAATAAAAATTCACAGAAAAACTCAGACAAAGTAGCATCTCAGCAGTCTGAGTAAGAAAATGGCTCTCGTTTGGGGAAGGCTTTACTTTGTTCCCGGAATATTCTGGACGGGTTGGAGTTGTGAATCATGGCTACAAAGTGGTTCTGACCATAGCTCTTACGTAACCATGACTCTGGCAGAGCAGAGAGTGAAGGCAGCTTGGGGCAGGTCAAGAGAAGCTTATTATCGCTATTAAGGCCAGACAGCCATGGAACCGTTTTAACAGGGCGCCCTTACAGCGCATTTTACTAAAGGTTTTTTCTTTCTTTTTTTTTTGCTGGACATTGTTCCTGGAAGGTCCTTTGTTCACTTGTTCTGCATTCTGCCTATTTCATGGCCCAACAGCAAGTGCCCCTTTTTCCACAATGACAGTAAATGTACTGTCCACCTGCAGGGGTGCTGACAGGGATGGGGACAAAGGGGACAATTGTCTCGGGGCCCAGGGAGAGAGGTGGCCCACAATTGGGTCCTCATTACATTGTATCTATGGGGCTGGAGGGGGCCCTTTCAGATGACTTTGTCATGGGCCCGGTCAAAGCTGTCAGCGCCCCTATCTACCTGCATCGAAATGAAGGTGTAAAAAAAAAAGAGGCGGCCTACATCAGTGCATCTGCTATTTGCTTTATAAGTTGGACAAACATTTTCCGCAAAAAAAAAAATGTTTTTGAAGCACATGCAAGCCTCTGTTATGAGGAGCAAAAGATACATGTGCTCCCTAATACAAAATACAAACCGAAGAGTAATTACAAAATGTACCCAGCTGAACCCCTCGTACCTTAGATGACATTTTGTTTTGGATAGTGTTACCTGCTTCAGAGAGCGGGAAAGGCCGATGGGTTCGTTCCATGTTTTACATTTTCCCTATTTAAAACAACACTCGATACCCTGAACACAAGGCTGTGTGTGCGTGTGCGTGTGCGTGTGCGTGTGTGCGTGTGCGTGTGTGTGTGTCATAGAGACTATGGATGCGATCTCCGACATTTTGTGCAAAAAAAGAGAAAACACTGTGAACCTGATACCCCTAGTGTGTGTGTGTGTGTGTGTGTGTGTGTGTGTGTGTGTGTGTGTGTGTGTGTGTGTGTGTGTGTGTGTGTGTGTGTGTGTGTGTGTGTGTGTGTGTGTGCGTTTGTGTGTGCGTTTGTGTGTGCGTTTGTGTGTGTTTGTGTCTGTCCGTTTGTGCATGTCTGCGTGTGTGTGTCTGTGTGTGTGTGTGCATGTGTGTGTGTGTGCATGTGCGTGCATATGTGTTTGTGTGTGCGTTTGTGTGTGTCTGCGTGTGTATGTGTGCGTGTGTGTGTTTGTTATTTTCCTGGCTTACTGAGTTGAGGTAAGGGCACTGTGGTGAACATGAACCACTCAGGTTGGCCACTTAATTTGGCTGCCCTGATAACTAGAAAGAGGGATAGATAGATGGATGGGTGGATGAAGAGACGAAGGGATGGATAAATGGATTAATGCATTGCACGGATGGATGGATAGATAGATGACTACGCGGAGGAGGGAGCGAAAGAAGGGTCAGCAAGGTCCTGGAAGGTGAACCGCGGCAAGCAAGGTGGACGTGACACAGTCGTATGTCATGTCAGGTGATGTGGACGATGAGGAGAGGAGATGGGAGGAGAGGAGAGGAGAGGAGAGGAGAGGGGAGGAGAGGAGAGGAGAGGAGAAGAGAAGAGAGGAGAGGAGAGGAGAGGGGAGGAAAGGAGAGGAGAGGAGAAGAGAGGAGAGGAGAGGGGAGGAAAGGAGAGGAGAGGAGAAGAGAAGAGAGGAGGGGAGGAGAGGAGAGGAGAGGGGGGGGGGAGGAGAGTAGAGGAGAGGGGAGGGCAGGGGAGAGGAGAGGAGAGGAGAGGAGAGGAGAGGAGAGGGCCGTCGAAGCAATTACACTAATTTGCTACGGTAGGTATAGGCCTTATCTGGTAAATAATGAGTTGGAATCGAAACCACATGCAACTAAGGCCGCTGCCACTGACCACTTTTGCCGTCGGGCCCCAGGATAAAGTCATCTGATAGGCCCCTCTTCTGAATATATACAATGTAATGGAGACCCAATTCTGCCCCAGTGGGCCCAGGGAAACTTACCTGTTTGCCTATATAATACATTCTGTGGCATCTGTGCATGTACTGCAGCAGAGGCTAGTTGCGGTGAGATTCCCAGAGGTGAGCTGAGGCCGGGTTATGAGAAATGAAACCCCTCTAAAGGATAATTAATAGCCAAGCTCAACAAGTGGCCCTCGACAACAAAATAAGGTCGTCAACAGATTCTGTGGTGCTCGAGGTTTTCTAAGGCCAAGCACCAGTGTCAAATCATACTGAGTGCTATAATGGAGAAACGGCCATCTGAAATCATGCCACTCCAACAAACTTGGATGACTTATTGTTGAATCAGAGGACACAATCAATCAATTCACTGTTCTGAATGAAGCTAATTTTGGAACGCACTATCTGACAGAATCTGACAGCCCTTTATCCTCATAGTGTGTTTGGAGAGCAACGTTGGTTAGACTATATACGTTAAATCACATTAAGATGATAATACAGTACCAAGAAAAAACAGGAGGAATAAAACATGAAGTAAAAGAATTAAAGTAGACCATCTTTCCTTTCGTCAGAAGTCTGTCAAATAAAGCGCACCAGATTGTCAATAATATAATCTCTCTCTCTGTCTCTCTCTCTCTCTCTCTCTCTCTCTCTCTCTCTCTCTCTCTCTCTCTCTTCCTCTGTAGGTGTATATTTTTAGTTAGTGTTTGAAGGCATTGCTCAGTATCTTAAATTAGTTACAGTAATAAGCTAACGTGTGATCATGTGTGGGCGTTAGTCATGTGACATGCGACTGGGTCGCTTGACTCCTGAGCTTTTCTTCTGCTATATAGTAGCGGGTTTCAGCAGGGCAACAAAAGGGAACGGTCTCTGACTCATGCCATCTCAGATGCCACACACACAAAGCCTCTCTCCTCTCATCTCTTTATTCCCTTTGTTACTTTGAAATTTTGGTGGGCAGCAGCAGCATCATATTAAATCTTTGACAGTGTTTTTTTTCTTTATTTTATTTTATTTCTTTACAGCAGAGTTTTCCCTTGCAAGTTCATTCCCCCACCACCATCAGTCACCAGCAGTCAATACCACCCAGGCCCGCCGACAATGGGGGACAAAGGGGTATGTTGTCCAGGGCCAAGGGAAATATGGGGCCCAGAATTGGGTCCCCATTACATTTCATGTATTGGATAGGGGGCCCTTTCAGATGACTTTTTCCTGGGCCCCGCAAAAGCTGTCAGCAGCCCTGCTACCACCCACCTACTGTCATCCATCCACAGAGACACTGAAAGCGTTTGCCAGGCCCGGGACGAAGTCATCTGAAAGGCCCCCCTCTCAATATATACAATGGAATGGGGATCTAATCGCCCCCGCACCCACCCTCGGGCCCGAGACGACTGCCACCTTAGTCCCCCTCCCTGTCTTCTGGCCGCGAGACCCTGAAATGCCACTTGTGTTTAATGATGACGTGAGAGGAGAGGGACATTACAGTATAATGAGTGAAATGTAGCAGACTGGTGCTTCCTGCCGACCTTTTCAGACGTCTGATCCTCCATAGACACACTTCCTGGGCTGGACGGGGGGGAAAGTAGGGCCCGGGCACTTTTGGCTTAAAGGGCCCCCCCTCATAATTAGCGCTGCAGAACTGACTTACCGGTGGGCCCCGCACCCTCGTGGGCCCCTATTTCCAGAAATGTAAAAAAACAAACATTTTTTCAGCATTTCTGAAAATAGGGGCCTAAGAGTATGCAGGGCCCACCGGGAAATGCCTGATATGCCAGATGGCCAGTCCAGCTCTGCTCACTTCCCGTGACTGCTGCTTACACTACCCTCCATGTGGCCGTCCTAATTGCCCGGGTCATTAGTAGCAGAGACCTGGGAGTAGAGGACGCTTTGTGTTTCCAGGGAAGCCGACAGAGGGGGGGCAAAGGGGTCAGTTGTCCCGGGCCGAGGGAGAGAGGGGGCCCAGAAATGGGTCCCCATTACGTTATACTTTATTTATTTATTAGGTGGGGGGCCCTTTCAGAAGACTTTGTCCCAGGCCCTGGAAAACCTGTCAGCGGCCCTGTGTCTGAACATGTGGGAGGGCACGCCAGGTGGTGGAAAGGTCTGCTTGGTTTTCCCTCGTTAGGGGGTAAGCTGCCGCTTTAATGGGTACTGTGCCGGGCTGACATAAGAATGACATTATCAAGTCCTTTCATTGATGAATAATTCCCTCAATGGAGTCATTCCGCAGTCAATGTCAAAGATGAGTTTAGGCAAGTTCAAGAATGTGTTACGTAATGAACAGATATAGCCAAAAGCCTTCCTCCAATGCCACTATTAATATTATTATTACTATTACTACTATTTTTATTACTACTACTACTACTACTACTACTACTACTACTACTACTACTACTACTACTGCTTCTCCGATTACTGCTACTAATACTACTACTAGTGTTGTGCGTTGGCACTTCCCTCACTATTCGATTCGATTACAATTCGGGAGGTAGTGATTCGATTTGATTCGATTCAATTCTACAATGCATTGCAATGCATTACATTTCTACTGAAAGCAGAAGGTCAGATACTGAACAACATTGTATTGGCTGTTTTCTGTATCAGTCTTGCAGTTTTCAATGCTTTGAAGTACTTTTAATTAATTTAACATTCATTTGCTCCGGAAATATCCATGGAGGTAATTGAAACTTGAAAAAACATGCCGCATCGATTATTACACTAACTACTCGTACAATTACTGCTGCTGCTGCTGCTGCTGGTGTACTTCTAAATGTGATATAATATAATATAATACAATAGGCATGATATAAAATAATATAATATAATATAATATAATATAATATAATATAATATAATATAATATAATATAATATAATATAATGTAGTTCTTCTGATAGCTAAAGCTCACTTTCACAGTTTTTGCAGAACTCCTCACACAAATACAACAACCTCACAGTCAGCAAAAAGTCAGCAAA
>NC_085858.1:47123396-47128396 GCF_034702125.1 Engraulis encrasicolus | reverse complement strand
TAATTAATCACAGTCTAATCTCATATCATATAACTCGAATTCTAGGACAGAGTAATATGGAGATTAAGCTTTGGTTAAATTCTGAAACTAGACATAGCCCTATTTCAAAAACTCTGGGTCATGATATTGTATCGAACTGAGAAATCGCAATACACAGAGTCACAACACTGTATCGTGATACAAGGAGGCAGTATCGTGATACACCCTTTCAAAGTTCTGTTACCCATCAGTCCAGAAAACAACCACATGGTATGAAGTGATAGTGCTTCCAAGCTACAAATCATCTTCATTATTATATTTAAACTTTTAAAAATTATTAGTAGCCTCTTGTAACCTATTATACCTATAAGCTATCATGATTTTATTTTATAATGTTGAAAAATGTGAAATCGTGGGGTGTAACGTCATAAATTGTGATACAAACGGAATTGTGAGTTGAGTGTATTGTTACAGCCCTAGTAGGCCTACCTACTGTATAGGATTCATTGGCACCCCAAATTCTCTGGTTCAAGGAGAGGTTGGTTAAATGCCCTCGTCTTTCGATACAATTGGTATCAGAAGTGGGATCCTTCATTTCTGTGGAGCCATAATGACTACGTATTTACTGTAAGTGACGTGGGGGGACTGCCTGATGAGATTCACCTGTTTATCTATAATGCAAGAGACCTGCATTAGCTGTAGGCCTATGTGTATTTCTGTGGAAATGGAGCAAAGATGACAGTGTCTGTCTGTCTCTCTGTCGTGTATTGTAAGCCGCCAATGTTGTTTGTCTCCTGTGACTCAGGAACACCATCGCTAGCACCAGCCAGCCAGCAATCTCTGGCACTGCCAGAACTGCCAGCTCCTGATGATTACATATTACATAAACAGCTAATCACAGTGGACCAGCTGTCTGCAACCCCCACCTGAGAGTCCCATACCCCCCCCCCAACACACACACACACACACACACACACACACACACACACACACACACACACACACACACACACACACACACACACACACACACACACACACACACACACACACACACACACACACACACACACTTCAGGGAATACTGTGTTGGAATTCTACGGACCTGTCACTTTGCATCTCTGTTGAAAGGTTAGTTAGCGAGCCTCATATCTCATTTGAAAGTGCTATAAGAAGCGTCAATAATCAAGGACAACATTTTGTAACCCACTGAAATGACAGAGAGAGAGAGAGAGAGAGAGAGAGAGAGAGAGAGAGAGAGAGAGAGAGAGAGAGAGAGAGAGAGAGAGA
Organism: Engraulis encrasicolus; assembly: GCF_034702125.1. Taxonomy (NCBI): domain Eukaryota; kingdom Metazoa; phylum Chordata; class Actinopteri; order Clupeiformes; family Engraulidae; genus Engraulis; species Engraulis encrasicolus. Next base: position 47,127,127 of record NC_085858.1, on the reverse strand, counting down.
GAAGTATTCCTATTCATATTCAATACGATACGTTTACAGGCCACATACATTTCATTCATACATTTTCATTCACACATGTTTATATCACAATGCCCAACAATGACATGACATTGGAACCCTACACAGTTGAAAGTCCTGAAACCATCCTTTACCATTGGGCCACAGCGTCTCTTACACATGGTGGTAGCATTTGTCTGATTGCATTTGTGCCATATCCCATATATAGCATACCTAATTCAAAAGTAGTTTACTATGGCACTAGAAGAGCAAAATAAGTGTCTGTTATGCTGTGGTTGCACGATCTCTTGTAGATTTATTTTATGTATGTGCGTACATGTGTCATTTATGATATGTACATGGTACACAATTGTTCCAAACATATACATTAGATTAGATACAACTTTATTGTCTGTTACACATGAAACAGAAAATTGTCTTTGGCGTGGCTTCAGTGATTCTCACAGAAATTAGACAAAACTTGCAAAACAGGACAAAACAAGACAAGACAATACATGCATGCTGAAGCTGGATAACTGGTCATTGTTTCTCATTGTTTCTTGTGAAGTAGGGTTACAGCTGAGGGGATGAAGGAATTATTGTATCTGTTTTTGTGCGCCAGTGGAACATTGAATCATACACCCGATGGCTGCAGTTGGAAGGATTGATGCAGGGGGTGAGAGGGGTCCTCTATGATCTGATCACCTTTCCTGATCACTGCACCACTGTGCAGCTCACATAGGGAGGTTTGAGGTGAGCCAGTAATTTTGATAGCCATGTTGGTTCACTCTGAGTGACAGGGAGGTGTCCATTTCGGTGCCCAGGTACCTAAACATTTCCACTTGCTCCACCGTCTGCCCTTGGATAGAGAGTGGCTGGAACAGAGTTGATGTCTTGTCTCTGCCCCCACAGTATAGCTCCTTTGTCTTTAAGACATTTAGCTCTAGGAAAGTTCTACAAAAGTTTTGCTCAGGTTGTCAACTACCTCCTGGTAACGAGTTGGAGCATCAGGGTCAGACATATGTGCCACTAAGGAAATGTCATCACCATATTTGGAACGTGCCAAACCTTCCCTGTGACACAAGATGTTGATTGTGTACACAGAGAAGAGGATTGGGGATAAAACACAACCTTGAGGAAGTCCAGAGTTCAAGATGATTTTTGAATACTTGACCCCATTGAAAAATACCTGCTGTGGTCTGTCCAGCAGTTAAATATTTAATCCACTGGGTAAGAGCTGCATGGGTGGATCTGAAGGTTGGAGAGTTCCTGGAGGAGTGTGTCAATATGCACAGTGTTGAATGCAGAGGAGAAGTCCATGAACAGGATCCTGGTGTGTGGGTGTACTGAGTGCAGCAGGTTCCTGGCCACTATGTCCAGAAGTGAGAGGCTTGCATCCTCCACACCACGGCGTTCCCTGTCGGTGAACTGGTGTGGGTCCAGCTGGTCTAACACCATACAAAAAAGAAGGCCACACATCACTCTCTCCGTACACTTGCACAGCACAGATGTTAATGCCATGCGTATACATACGTACTATGTACACACTACAAACGACTCAAATGAATGAATGCACACAATTAAATCACACACACGCACACATCACCCCCCTCCACACACACACACACACACACACACACACACACACACACACACACACACACACACACACACACACACACACACACACACACACACACACACACACACACATGTATGCACACACACACACACACACACATGTATGCACACACACACACACACACACACACACACACACACACACACACACACACACACACACACACACACACACACACACACACACACACACAGAGAGAGAGAAATGCTTACAGTGTACAATACATCGAGTCCATTTTCCCACCACATACTCTTTTAATAGTGGTGAGGATTAGACATCAAAGCCATGCGGGGTGTGAGGGAACACGCTGTTCTGTTCGAAGAGCGTATGGCAGTATAATCTCCGCTTTCTGTCTTTTCCATTGTGTCTTTGTGTGTGTGTGTGTGTGTGTGTGTGCGTGTGTGTGTGTGTGTGTGTGTGTGTGTGTGTGTGTGTGTGTGTGTGTGTGTGTGTGTGTGTGTGTGTGTGTGTGTGTGTGTGTGTGTGTGTGTGTGTGTGTGTGTGTGTGTGTGTGTGTGTGTCTTCAGAGTGGAAATGAGAAATGCAAGTGCATGAAAGATAGATACGGTGCTGTGGATACAGAGTATATGACACTGTGTACATGCCTTTCTTTACGTCTGAAGGATAGCTATTCATCATATCTTGTACAAGAAAGTGTGCAGCTGGCTGCATGAAAGGGTCTAGGGCTATTCTTCCAACAGATACACCCTACCACGGCCGGAATAAGATGGCTTGGGGCCCCTAGGCTGCAGGTTGCTGTGCCCCCCCAGAAGGCAAATTTTGTGAAAAATGTATGTAGACAGTGTCATAATTACGAGCTAGAAATTCAGGATAACATGTCTACCAACTGTAGGGCCTACTCAACACGATGGATGAATTTTTCAATATTGCTTCTTGTCACAATTCTGCCATTTTTCACTTTTGGCCATTCAGGGGCCACCTCTGGCAGTTGGGGGCCCCTAGGCTGCAGCCATATCTAGCCTGTGGGGGCCCCTAGGCTGCAGCCATATCTAGCCTGTGGGGGGCCCTAGGCTGCAGCCATATCTAGCTTGTGATGGGGGCCCCTGGCAGGTGGGGGGCCCTAGGCTGCAGCCATATCTAGCCTGTGGGGGGGCCTAGGCTGCAGCCATATCTAGCTTGTGATGGGGGCCCCTGGCAGGTGGGGGGCCCTAGGCTGCAGCCATATCTAGCTTGTGATGGGGCCCTAGGCTGCAGCCATATCTAGCCTGTGATGGGGGCCCCTGGCAGGTGGGGGGCCCTAGGCTGCAGCCATATCTAGCCTATGCGTTAATCCAGCCCTGCACCCTACAGTGCAGAGTTGTACAGCTAGAGAACACCGTATCTCAGCACTGCTTCTTTAGACAGAAGGCATAAAAGCTTAAAAGCTTAAAAGCATTTCTAAACTGTGTTCCTCAAAAAGTTGAAAAAAAGAAAGAAAGAAAAAAGAAGAACACCACTAGAAGAACACGATGAAAACTCAGACGTGACACATGGGCTAATACTAAAGATGAACATGCACACACACACACACACACACACGGACAGATGAACACGCACGCACATGCACACACACACACGCGCGCTCGCACACACACACAGAGGCCAGGCACATTTTAAGCGTTTACGTTTTATAAACACAATATGCTCTTTCTGCATTTTTTTGCTGGCAGTTACGACGGGTGGAGATCTTATATTTTTGCTGTGTTAGGAGTGCAGCCTGCAGGCATCCTGACAGCGAGACGCATGCGCACACAACCACACAACCACACACACACACACACACACACACAACCACACACACACACACACACACACACACACACACACACACACACACACACACACACACACACACACACACACAACCACACACACACACACACACACACACACACACAACCACACACACACACACACACACACACACACCCACATGCATACATGCATGAAGAGACACACTGAATACACTTCAGCAATACATTTGTCATACTGGGGTCTTGTCATTATGCATAGGCTATATGTGAGCGCTCACAATGGTACAGTACATCATGCCACCTCCGCCACCTTCTGCATAAAACATTGTTCTATATTG
>NC_085858.1:47088396-47118396 GCF_034702125.1 Engraulis encrasicolus | reverse complement strand
CACAACAGCAGCTCTCGTACCCGTACTGCCAGCCCCCAGTGAAAGCAAAAACAACACAGGCAGTAACCACACACACACACACACACACACACACACACACACAAACACACGATTACATAAACGATTAAGCACGCAAGCAGCCATAGACTAGACCAGGCAGGCAGGCCGAACAGCTGTCGACAGTACACTAGTGCCTCTGTATGTTGCCACCACACCACCCCAATGGTGTGGAACTTGTCCTCCGCATCATCACCACATGCGTTGAGGCACACCTCAGCTCAGGACAAACACAAACACTTACAGTGATGACGGGATTTGTGTCTGCTGACATTTTATTATTTTATTTTACACATACTGCACCATGTTGTCAATTTATCACTTGGAAAAAGAAAGAGTAGGATTACAGACACTAAAAACATAATCGTACCACAAATCCTTAACTTGCAGCCTGGCCCCTCTAAATGGAAGTATCCTGGCTCTTTTAGTCAACTGGCCCAAAACATTTTTCAGTAAATAAAAACCTTTTCTTTTTGTATGACAGGCCTCCTTCAAAATCTTATCCTGACCCTATTTGTAGCTTGGTTGAAACTTTTTATTTTTTTGTTAATCGTATCCCTGGATATTATTTGAGGAAATACATTAACTGTGGATAGATATAGAATTGCGAAATAAATGCTATCCGTCTCCTCTCTCCAACTCAATTTACTAAGAAATATACAGTATAATGGTTATTCATCTTAGTGGTAATTTTTCCCAGCCTGCGATTCAGTCTGCAGAGCCAGTGCAGACTGGAGGGGTGACATTACATACAGTACCCATTACAGTAAAGGGACACTGTGCAGGAAATGGTCAAAAAAGGTACTGCAACTTTGCTTCTCATTGAAACTGGGTTGCCTACTGCCAAATTTGACCTTTTCATGATAGTTTACTAAGTAATAAACTAATATTTTCTAGTATTGCCCAAGTACAGTCATTTTTGCAGCTAAAAATGGCTATTTCTGGAAATTCAAAATGGCGGACCATGGAGAAGATCCCCCTTTTCATGTATGAAAAGTGCAATTTTTCCAGTCATAATGAATACTTAGAATTTCATGGTGGTGGTAAATATTCATGAAAAAGGAATTCTGGAAATAAACAACTAAAAATCTCACAGTGTCCCTTTAAAGGACTTAGAGGATTCCTATTGTCAGATTCAGGGAATCGGATTCTCAGTATAGCAGCCCCTGATCCTCATCCCATGGTAGCAGGGCCGCTGGCAGCTTTGGCTGGTCCCAGGAAAAGGTAATCTAAAAGGGCCCCCCACCCAATACAATCAAATGCAATGACGGCCCAATTATGGGCCCCCCCCCCCCATCCATGCCCCTGGGCCCATTACAGGTGACCCCTTTGTGCCCCCCCCTCCTGTCAGCTTCCCTGCTTGGTAGAAGTGCCCCCCTTCCTCTAGGTGTCGAGGATGTTGACGTGGTAAGCTTAGCAACACGCCACGGCACAAGAGTCAAGGAAGCAGACTGTTAGGGCTGGCACAGTCCCCTCATTGTAATGAGAAAATACAATGTAGCTATACAGTGGCTAATTCACAAGTTGTTTTTTTTCCCTTCTTAATTTAAATTGGAGACAGCAATTTCAGGCAAGATGTTGATTTGTTTGACAGAAAATGGCCTGATGTGATGGCTTCATTTAAAAAAAAAAAAAAAAAAAAAAAAAACTTCTCTGTTTTTCCCACTACGGTTGTGATGTTGCTATGGGTTACATGTGCCCACCTCAGCGAGGTCTGTCTCTTATGTTTGTAATACACAGTTGAGAGCCCACCGTGTCAATTGGGCTGACAGTCTGGATGCTCACTAAATGAACCATGAAAGAATGTACTGCACGGACTCTCTCAGGCAATTTAATTCCTCTGTTGTCATAATAGAGATACCATCTCCCTGATAAGATCTTAATCAAATACATCTTGATATTACAGCCGTGCTGGACCAGGTGATCAGGTTACTAGAACACATAAACATCTACGTGAGCGGATGAGGATGGTTGTTGTGTCCTCACTCACTCTGCCGTATGACTGCGTGTTTTTGGACTGTGTTGAATAGGAGTGTAAATCACAGCCTCCATGACGATACAATACGGTATCGATTTCTTAAAGCAGGGATTCGATTCTTTTCGATACTTATAACACTACTGCTATTTTGTTATGGAGCTAGGGCATTGCACAGGGGCCAGCGATTCGATACTTAAGAATGCCCCACGATACGATGCGATTCGCTTAAATCGCCTTCCGATACTTCAATGCATCGACACATTTCGATTTTATTTACACCCCTAGTGATATACATTCGCAATGATACACATTCGCAACACCCAATAAACATCCATCGTCAATCGTAAGCCACACACCCCCTACAGTATTTATAGTAGGCAGGTCTCCAGACCTTATCTCACTTGTGATTAGGTCTGGTGATAACCAGGCAAAATGCTATGGGAACAGCAAGGCCTCGACTGCCTCAGGGTCTTGCATGGATTTTAAGCAGGATTTTAGGATCTAAAGACAAAAAACTTGATGTGACCTTTTAACATGCTAATTTAGATTTTACAACAAATTTTCACTTCATGGAGACTATCTATATCTGCTGTATGCCAGTTGCGTTGCTGTGAAATGCAAAGAAAGTTTCACATCTCCACCATCCACAAAATAGCGGAAAAATCCAGCTGGTTTAACTGACCCACTGACCCACTCTCTCTTTCTCTTTCTCCCTCTCTCTTTCTCCCTCCTTCTTTCTTCCGTCCCCTCGCTCTAGCCCGTCTTCGCTAGCTCGGACTGAGCAAGGCACCCGACTAGGTACTTGCCCTACTTTTCATTTGAGTGGCCTTAGGTAATTTCTAGTAATGACAAAAAGTGCGTAAGCAGTGGCCGGCTGCTGAGTCCTCAGACAGTGGAAGCTGCACACTACAGTGGTGCTATGACGGTTGAGAGTTGGAGGTGGGGGAGGGGGGGGGCTTTAACACCCCCAAGCGTGCTATTTTTCTCTTCTGTGAAAAGGTTGACCACTCCATTTGCACCACCTTTCCACTATAAACTCTGAGCCTGTTCGTATTATTTACAAGCCCTTCTAATGCAGTCTTGTTTCATTTTGGGAGCCACTCCTTTCATAATATCTATGTAAGAGCTCTCTTGAGACAGTTTATTATGTAGGCTGGAGAGAAAATACTTATCCAAGTACAGCGATTTTTATACTAAATTGAGACGATGGCTCATAATGTTGAAAGGTGTCAGAGGTGAGGAAAAAATACAACAGACAAAATAGGCCACCGGCAGAGGCGATTCTAGGCTCAGGTGGGGCCCCAAGCGAAAATGCAAAAGAATGCATGAATGCATGAATGAAGAAACAACATTTGAACCAAAATCGCCACTACTGTGGTAAAGTGTGGGTTGTCTTTCACAATGTAGGGGCTTGGGGACCCCAAGCAGCTGCCTGCCTTGCCTGGTGGCAAGATGCGCCTCTGGCCACCGGGATGTTTCTAATCTAATTTAAAGCCTACAATCTACTAGGGGTGTGAATAATAATCAATTCGAATCGATGCAGCGATCCTACAGCCCACGATTCAATGAATCGTTTCATCAATTGTTTTAATTATTGCACAGATTTTTTGAGGCATTTTATTTAGCTCATGCAATAATAATAAAACTGACCATAATAAAGATGCCACTCAAATGAAATGCATACAGGTATTTCAGCTTTTGTTGATTTCACACATAAGCCAAGCCTCTAAAGTGAAAAACTAAAAAACAAACCATTGATTTGAATCTATCAGAATTGTGCAGCATTCTTAAAGGTGCACTTTGTAAGATTTTTGGTAGTTTATTTCCAGAATTCATGCTGCCCATTCACAAATGTTACTTACTTACCACCAACTTACCACCGCCATCAAATTCGAAGTATTCATTATGACTAGGGAAATTGCACTTTTCAAACATAAAAAGGAGGATCTTCTCCATGGTCCGACATTTTGAATTCCCAGAAATAGAGATACCTACTGTTAGGGCTGGGCGATATTGAGAAAAACAATAATCTCGATTAGTGTCTGCTATATCTCGATATACGATATATATCTCGATATCTATGCAAGGGAAAAAAAAACCCACGAAATTCAGCAAAGGTTTTTTTTTTTTTAAAAGCTCGGTGGCTATCTAGCCAAAAGATGTTCAATGTTGAAATTACGATGTCATTTTTTGTTCTGTTTGTTATTTTAAGGAAGATAATATGTACAAAAATAAAAAATATATATAACAAAGCATCAAAATGCTGAAACCATGTGAGATCAAAGGCTAGACTAGAGTCAGACAGGAGTCAGGCCCGTTGCTCCGGACCGCTTCCAGGCGGAACGAAAATAAACCGGTCTTTGTTCCTAGACGGCACTATTTGTGAAGCGAGGGGCGCATCGTCAGTATGCAGCGGTGATGCACAGAAAACGGCAGTAATAAACGCTTATTAGTGTCACTGTATGCACTTATAAAAACAGCGGCAACTTTCTAGAAACACTTAAATCATATTTTAGTTGTTTATTATCATCGAAGCGGTTTCCAATGATTGGGAAACGCATCACGGCTGTATTAGCACAGCCGGTTTACCCCACTCTCACTTGCATGGGACAAAGATGTCTGACAAAAAGCGTCACGGACGGACGGACCAACGGACAAAGCCTCTTATAGAGATGCTCCTCATCAGAGGCTCTAAATCCGAAATAACGCCATATTATTGAGCCGTTCGTCCTTTTCTTTGGAACAAATTCTGCTGTTTTGGCTTCTTCTGTGGGCGCCGCCATGTTGAAAGAGTTTATCAACACAAACACACGACGCTACACGCAAGGGTAGGGGGAGGAGGAGCAGGGGGAGGGGAGCCAGCTCTGTTGGGGGGAAACACACGCAAGGAGGAGGCGGGGCGGACCGCTCCACAGCACAGAAGGGAAATCAGAGTGGCGAAATCTTACGCATTTACAGCCTAAACTCGAGATATTCGATATGTCAAAATACTAATCGATTTCATAAAACTTCTCGAGAAACCGTAAAACTCGATTAACCGCCCAGTCCTACCTACTGTGATAAGGTGAGATTTGCCCTCCGCTTCTCCCAGTTTCACAATTTAAAAAACTGAGAACATTCTTTGTTTGCGCGATGAATTTGAACTTGAAGCGCACTGGAAGAAGCGCGCACAAGCTCACCTGGCGCGCACGGACACGCACGCAACCCCGAAGTAATTGCATATCCAATGCTGGCGGCCGACAGCGCACAAAGACTCTCGTTTCACCTGTTTGTCATTAAAGGGGTATGCCACTATTTTCGGGCTTAATACAGTTAAAATCGTTGGCTGGGGTTTATAAAAGTGGTAAAGTGTCTTATTTTTCATGTTAAGCGTTGTCTTGCTTTAGGACAAGTTAAAAAAGGGAATATGTCGCTAAGCTAGTGAAAGTCAATGGATCCATTGTAGCATGCTACACGGATCCATTGATTTTCACTAGCTTAGCGACATGCTCCCTCTTTTAACTTATCATACTATCATACTATCATACACACACACACACACACACACACACACACACACACACACACACACACACACACACACTTTGTGTTTTATGCCTCACGTGTGCATGTGTCTGTGTAGGTTATAAAAAATATTCAGTCCCACTTCAGTCTTCAGTCACCTGATTCACAGCTCTGATTGAAATGTGTTTTGTGATTGTCAGATCTGCTGGTTATGGGTCTCCAGATATAGCCACTCTAGGTGCTATGACTGGGAGACCAGCAGCCCCTCTGTCTACCAAAATGGCATCATGAGAACTAAATTTAGAATTGCTTTAGGGTGTGAGTGTATGAGAGAGAGAGAGAGAGAGAGAGAGACAGAGAGACAGAGAGAGAGAGAGAGAGAGAGAGACAGAGAGACAGAGAGAGAATGTGTGTGTGCGTGCGTGCGTGTGTGCGAGCGTGAGTGTGTGAAAGAGAGAGGAGGTGACAGGTTTCATATGCATGTTGTATGTCTTTGCCTGTATGTCTTCATACCTTAATATTCCTCCATGTTTCTTGTGTTGTGCATGTTTCTTGCACTGAGTGCGACACTGTATGGTATGCTCTGTGTGTGGAGGTAGGGTAGCCTACTGAAATGCCATTTTACTTTCCACTCTTCCTGGGCCAAAGATGCAATTTAAAATACTTTATGTTACAGTAAGAGCTGCTATGAGACATGAAACTTATCGACAGGCCTAGCAAATATTTTTTGTGTGCAACGTCACCAGAAGTAAGCCTGGTTCTCGCCAGACCTCTGTGTGTGTGTGTGTAGCTCCGGAGCCCCCTGGTGGAGCTGAGTAGACTACAATACATACATCGGTCTGGAATCCTGAGAATGTCTCAAGCCAGACTGTTGTCGGTGCATTTATTGTTTCAATATCAATGGCGGGAAAGAGAGAAGAGAAAGAGAGATTAACACAGAAAATGTTTTTGAAGGAATTTGTTGATGGCAAGGACGGACAAATAATAAATAAAGGCATGCCTTCTGAAGACGAAACCATCAAATGCTCTTCCAGACCTTAGTGGAGCTCACGAAGCTTTGTTGATCTACACACGTCGGGCGAGAGTACGTATGTACACAAGTATGGGCTGGTACAGGGTTCTTTCACTAATCAGTAGGCAGAGTGCATATAGTTAGTCACCTTAGAAAACTTGTGAAATTCCCTCTACGGCAAACGGTTCAATGGCCATGGCCAACGCATGATGAGTAACTTCAGAAAAGTTCCCTAACCCTTAGAAATCTCTAGGCCAGTGTTTCTCAAACTTTTTCAGACCCAGGACCACTTTGCCCCCCCCCCTAAAAATGTTCAGGGACCAACTGTCAATTGTGGGTTGCTTATTTGACACTGTTGATTTCGATGCAGATCACATACTTTTTATTCACATTACAAGCCTTATTGTGGTGAAATAATACTTCAGCTATGTTTAGCTTTGTAATTATTATGTTCCAAATATAGCCTACTGCTAGCTCGTCTTGGAAAAGTAGAAATCCCCTCGCGGACCACCTGAGTGCTGTCACGGACCACACTTTGAGAATCACTACTGTAGGCTAATTAGCGTCTTGTTTTATTTTACACCTCCTCCACAGGCGAGACGAGAGGATTGGAATTAATGCTGTCAGAAAGTGACTCACTGTTCTCCGTCAGTTGATTAAGATGGAGCAAGGGAAGTGTAAAAAGAAAGAATGCATAGGCTACATAAAAAATACATTTCTTTATATCTTCACTGCATTGTGGAGGAACAGCCTTGATGTCGTTGTAAACAAGCTAGGGAAAGAAATGAAGGTCAAAATGTGCTTATTCAGTTATTAATCCTTTAATCTAAAATGGTACCTGTTCACAGTGGATCTAGGACAGTGGTGTAGTCTACGTAGAACTCGGGTATACAGAGTATATCCACTCCTAAATTTCAGGAATTTCAGTATACCCACTTAAAATTGATTGATCCATTGTTTTGAATAGCACAAATATATACAGTATACCCACTTCAAAAAATGCTCATATATACAGTATACCCACCATAAAAAGTAGACTACACCACTGATCTATGATTCATATGCTGGAAGCTATTTCACACAGAAGTTTAATAATAATACTAACATTGTTTGTATAGCCCTATTCATAGAAGATGATATGCAGATCAATATGCTTTATTTGTCTGATTAAAATTATGTTGAATAAGAAAAACAAATATATGGCAAAAGTGAAAATGTAAAAAAATGTAAAAAAAAAAAAAAAAAAGACAGATGGAGTTGCAAAGTCAGACAATTATGGCAAAAATAATGGCATAAAATCTGAAACAACAACAACAACAACAACAACAACAACATAAAAAGCATGGCATGAAGTCAATTCCATGTGCTGCCAAAAGATTACTACAGGTAACTTATAATAACAGGGTGTGTGAAGGAGTAGTTTGAGGCTTACAACTACCTGTGTATTTGGAAAACGTGGGATTGGATCAGGATATTATTAGCCTTTTCACGCAAAGCCTCTGTGTAATTACCTCTTTGCCACCACAATGATAATGACCATGTTGTAATCTGCTACTTTAGACTGAGTAATCTCATGCCAATGTTGTTATGGTGTAAGAATAGTAAATAGTGAATATAGCATCACCGACAATCCCATCTGGATGAAAGGGCTGCATTATCTACAGTACATTCATAGGCAGTAGGAGGCGTTCATTTTCCCTCACTTTCCATGTACTCCTTGACATTTACTCTAGGAGAGGTTTAATCTTCTTACAGAGCATGCATATTGTCTTGATTATTGAATTTCTATTTTTGTAGACTCAGTCAGATACCGGTAGGCTATACATGTTATTTGGCTTCATAATTTCAACTTTATTCTTATGTCATATGGAAGACACTAAAGTGTGACAAGGTGTTTATTTTGTACATTGCACATGCGGCTCCATATCACAGTGTACAATAGCCATCTTTACATTAAGTTTTTTAATGCAGAATTAGCTATTCAGAATTTAATAGCTCTGTTGAGTTTACATTGTGCTTACATCAAATCTACAGTTTAATTGTGAAGTTTTTATTGTTGTGCATTGTGTCGTTGTAATGATAATTCAATGTAGTAATTCTGAATTAAATGTCTCATGTAAACAGGCCAGGCCAGTGTGTAAGGAGAGGGCTGCTAACAGCTTTGGCCAGGCCCTGGATAAAGTCATTTGGAAGCCCCCCTCCTCTCAATACATTAAACAGTACAATGTAATGGGGGCCCAATTCTTGGCCCCCTCTCACCCCGGGCCCGGGACATCCACTTTGTCCCCCCCTGTCAGATTTCCTGTGTGTGGACAAAAGCTCACCAGTCGCTCTCCTGAGAATGTGCATATTCCATAGGGGTCAGGAGAAGGGCACAACCCATCTCTCAGCATTGATTATGCTTCTATTCTTCTGAGAACATCTATCTATAGCAGTGGTTTTCAACGTGGGGGCCGGGGACCCCAGTGGGGGCCGCGAAAGGGTGCTAGTGGGGTCCGCGGCAGGTTGGCAGGAAAGGCAAAATTAATAATTGGATAAATTGAATAGCTAAGTACACCAAAAAAGATAAGATAAGAACTGCATAAGCATAATCTATTGCATCTCAGACCTATAGACTACGGGGGCCTTGTCATGGTTAAGTTTGGGAAACCCCTGATCTACAGTTTGTATTAGAGTCAGTGGTTCTCTATTACAAGGCTAATTGCTTTCACTCTATAGGCTCCCTCGGCTGTACTAGAAATGACTACAAAGTCTAAGGGGAATCGCTGGCATCGCTGGTGACTCTAATTTATATGCAATTAAAAATCCTCATGTGCCAAAACATCTTTACAGTGAACAATCATGAATATTGACACTTCATTCATCTTTGAATTTAAATTGGACAACAGTCCGGATATGGGCTCCAGTGGGCTAATTGAACCTTCACACTTCACTTTACTGATGCAATGTGCAATTAATGAAGATTGGCCAACAGGCTGGTCCACTTGAGCCATGAAACCTCCCAGACTAAAATGACAGGTGTCTCAGATATTTTGTCCAACCCCTGTACTAGATCAGATGTGCTAAATCAGATGAACCATGCCATATGCTTATACATAGATGCCAGTTGTGTCTAAATGCACACAACACAAAGGAAAGGTAGGTGCTTGCCTAGGGCACCAAATTGACAAGAACCGGTCCTGTTCCACCCACAATGTCCAGATGCCCAGTGTGACATTATCCATGTTTATGAAGAAGCATATTTTGCTTCTGGTTGTCCAGTATGTGTATCCAGTAGCTAGAACACAATAACGCACATTTACAGGTATCATGTATTCAATGGGCGATCATACACTTGACAGGGAATCTGTCGAGTCATGTGCATAAGAAAGTCAGAATTATGAGCATAGGCATATGTGACAGCTTATTGGTGATAGGCATAATCAAAATCATAAATACAGTATGTGCACCATAGCCTGCCACGTTGTGAGTGTATGCCAAAGGATACTCCTCATTTGTGACAGTTTTTGGGGCAACTTCAACATAATGATAAAGGTAATACACATAGTACAGTAGTTCAACAGAATGGTAAAGGTGATACATTACCAGTAGTTCAACATAATGGTAAAGGTGATACATTACCTACAGTAGTTCAACATAATGGTAAAGGTGATATACAGTATAACTACTTCAACATAATGGTGATCATAAATATGTATGCGTTTCATTGTGTGTGTGGCTGCTCATCCTCAGAGACCAACGTTGCGTTTTAAAATCCTGCTGCCTTTTGCACGAGCTTGATTGCCTCTCTGAAGGATGCTTGACAATGACTGACTAACAAAACATGTTCCTAATCTTAGCACAGAAATCTCCTGTGATTAGCCTAAGTGCCACCAGACAAAATGGGGCCCGTGACACATTGTCATTGGCCTCGAACAACTCCCTGACAGACAGTCACAGGGCGGTTGAGGGTGGATAAGTGTAGACTCTAAAAATTGCTTGCTTGTTTAATTGATTTTTACATTTATTTATTTATTTATTTATTTATTTGTTTGTTTGTTGACTCATCCTTTGTTCCTAACAGTGATTAATCCTCTTGTCTGGTAAGTTCTACATAAAGATATATATAAGATACATAAGATACATATTCAGTTCACATTTTATTTGGACGGTCCTATAGATAGATTTTGAGACTGAATGTAAATGGGTGAATACCAAAGCATCATAGTCAATATGAAAGCATCACATATTGATAGCCACCCATCTTGAAACGGACACCTTCTATTATGGCCGGACATGACTTAGTCATAGTCGCCCCGCCAGTTCAAAAGTAACAGCACAAAGAAAAATAGGTGACGGACACACGCATTGATCAATGGCCGCATGTCTGGATGACCGGAGGACATCATTCCACTTGCACCTTGGTGGAGGCATAGCCAACTGTTATTGCTAATTAACATTAAAGCAGTGTCTTTAGGAGGTTAAAGGATAACTTCTGCTAATTTCGACATGCAGTTGTATTGCTCATACCCTGGACTTGTCAGTACCTGAGAAATTTTGAGATTTTATTCTTCAGTCTTTTCTGAGATCCTGGTCATTGTAATGGGGGCAGGCATTTGTTTACATTTCAAAAAAACATCTTAACATCAAAAAGGTTATGCAACATCAGCAGACAACTAGCAATCAGCGATACCTTGTGGGATAATATTTGGAGTAAGCCTATGTTAAGAAAGATTTAATGTAAACAAAGTCTGCAGCCATTAGAATAGCTCAGATCTCGGAAAGGGCTGAGTTGAAAAATGAAGCATCACTGGGTACTGACAAGTCAAGGGTAGCATGAGCAATACAACAGTGTATTGAAATTGGCAGAAGTTATCCTTTAATGTTAGAGTTTTAAATCCCATTGGGGAACTCCAACTCCCATTGTCATTGAATGCGTATACA
The DNA here is from genome assembly GCF_034702125.1 of Engraulis encrasicolus. Classification (NCBI taxonomy): domain Eukaryota; kingdom Metazoa; phylum Chordata; class Actinopteri; order Clupeiformes; family Engraulidae; genus Engraulis; species Engraulis encrasicolus. The sequence continues at coordinate 47,106,922 of NC_085858.1, read as the reverse complement.
TGCAGTTCAGTATCCCGAATATGATCGGGATATTAAGTATCCCGAATTTGCGTTTGCGCATATAAACACTTCAGTATCCCGAATAAGCCCTTATTCGGGATACTGAGAAATCGGGATATGCTAGGTGGAGTTTTCCGAAAGAAGCCGGGATACTGACGCATGTATACACCTTATCCCGAATACAGGGGCTTCCCATGGAACGCTGTTGCTGGTATCCAGGCTACACGCATTTGAAGAGAATTCTATAACGGCCAAGAATGTAGACTGGGATATAACGTTCTGTGCGCATATAAACACCTTATCCCGAATATGATCATAACCGGGATAAGCCTCATATTCGGGATACTGAACTGCATGTAAACGCACTCATTGTGACACAGCACACAAGTGAGCACTGCACACAATGACATTGCATTCATGCCTCACCCTTGCAAGGAGGCAGCCCTCAATGGCGCCCCAAGGGAGCAGTGCCGTGGGTGGGACGGTACCATGCTCAGGGTACCTCAGTCATGGAGGAGGATGGGGGAGAGCACTGGTTAATTACTCCATCCACCAACCTGGCGGGTCGGGAGTCGAACTAACAACCTTTGGGCTACAAGTTTGATGCCTGACACCAATGTCTGTGTGTTGCTGCATTTATAGTTTGAGTGAGAAAGTATCTTAAAGCAAATGTAGGCCGAAGAGTTCTGAAGTAGTTTGAATGTGTGTCATACATTGGCTGTTTTTCAGGCTGAATTTCTACTCCAGCACAATTACAGCTTAAATCATTTTAGCACTCTACTGGCGCCCTCGCGCTACTGTAGTAATGGATAAGGGACTGAAATACATGCTATTTTGAAAGGATACTAGTCATAGTCATAACTTAACAACAGGAAGATGCTTAGTGGCTGTAACCCAGGGTGAACTTTCTCTGCAGCACAATGCTCTGAGCCTTAATTAGCTACGAAAGGGAGGAGGATACACAAGTTCAACATCTGCTTTCGTAAGATGTTTGTTATCAGAGATAGGTATGGTTGCCATCCCTGTCTGACAAAAAGCCCTGGACATTTGTGCAATAGAAACAACCCTTTTTCATTTACTGTAAACAGCAAGTTTATTACAGTGTCTCCCGGTTAGGGATGCAAATGATTAATCGATTAATCGACTTTAATCCATCAATGCGTTAATCGATTAAAAAACATAAATCGCAATTAATCGACAATTCAACTGACAAGAGACCCAGGTGAAATGGGCATGTGAAGAGTGTGTTTGAAGAGGGGTGTGAATAGTGGGAATATTTAAATCACCTTTGGATTAAGGAATTGAAATAAAATTAATTTAAATGTGGTATTTTATCTCAGTTTGTAATTAAAATGTTTAGATTGAGTAGTGTTTTTTCGAGAAACATTGAGATTTCGGGGGAAAACGCTGCTTATCAATTAATCGTAAGTCGATTGATAAGGCTATCAACTAATGATTAATGAATTAATCGATAATTTGCATCCCTACTCCCCGTGACAGACCATTAAAAACCAAGACGGGTAAACAGGTGGAAACACTAGAGGAGTAACAACACGGAGAGGCACAGCAGCAGACACAGAGAAACAAAGCATCACATTATAACTTTTATCTGCTAAATCTATTTATTTGCTGCTTGCACATCCTCCCATGCTAGTCTATGTCCATGCTATGGGGTTAACTGAGACCGACCACTGTTGATGGATGACATCTGTCCTTGTCCAACGTCTTGTTTATGTTACGGGAGAATGTGTTGATTGGGGTAAATGTGCTTTGGGAATCTGACTGTATTGTGTTTGTTTTCATGTCTTACGCTCCTCTCACGAGAAGAAATTTCCCCCATGGGGGACAATAAAGCTACTACTACTACTACTACTAACCAATGCAGAGCACATTTACTGTCCATTGAGTTGAATGTAGCCAACTTGCATGACATGAGGAATGGTAATGTGTTCATTCATAGATGTGACCATTAAGGTGACTGTGTGCCAACTATATAAGTAAAGGCTCTCTGTCTGTGTGTCTGTGTTTATTTACCATGTGTTAATTGTGCCAAAGGTTCTCAAAGATATGAAAAACATCTTTAAATTTGCTTTCAACAAACTATTATATGTACGCCATCACATTAAGTCCATGCATGTGATATACTTTTACAAGGCTCCCAGGTAGAACACACCAGTCACATAAAATATAGCCTACATGCAAGTTCACATGTGTAAACTCACACACACAGAGACAGAGTATTTTAGTAGTGGCACGTGCCATGCAGCATGAGACATCACTCAGTCCTCTTTTTAGCCACATGCCCCTTCCTTATTTCTTGGGTAATCATCCTTGTCACCCGCACTTACACACAAACACACACACACACACACACACACACACAAACACACACGCCCACCCTTTTACCTCTTTACCAGCCCCTTATTTTAGTTCTCGTAGTGCCATTTTGGGAGAGGGGTGTCGGTGTGGGTGTGGGTGTGGATGGAGGAGCCTCCGCCTCTACAGCTGTAGTAGTAGTGGTGGTACGTAGTGGAGGCTATATCAGGCTCTGGGTAAATGGAGAGGTGAAAATTACAAAATGGATCCCAGAAATGAAGCAGGTGGCATGGGGCGTGAGTGTGTGTGTGTGTGTGTGTGTGTGTGTGTGTGTGTGTGTGTGTGTGTGTGTGTGTGTGTGTGTGTGTGTGTGTGTGTGTGTGTGTGTGTGTGTGTGTGTGTGTGTGTGTGTGTGTGTGTGTGTGTGTGTGTGTGTCACAGCCATCCATCCATTCAGCCATCAGAGCAAACACACACACACACACACACACACACACACACACACACACACACACACACACACACACACACACACACACACACACACACACAGAGACAGACACACACACACACACAGAGACAGACACACACACACACACAGAGACAGACACACACACACACGTGTACACACATACAGTACACAATCACACCAATCACTCCCACTTTCACTCACACACATGCACGCACACCTTCACACATGCACACACACCTTCACGCACAGAAACCATGCACACACATCACACACGCCCTTCCCTTCCCTTCCATCTCTCCTCCTCCTCCAGCCCTCACAGATCACACCTTGCTAATAAGGTGTCTGAGTCACTCGCTGGGTTTTACTCATACACAGTAACAGGATTGCGCACAGGGCCGGTTCTAGTCCATTTGGAGCCCTAGGCGAGCGACCCCTTTCCTTTTTGGCTATTGAGAAATTGGCATCATTCTGTAAACATAACGTTGTACATATTATCAAGCACATCAGATCTAGTACCCATATACAGTATGAGTGCCCATGAATAATCATTGCCTATGTTAAGTGTAATGTTGTATTTCACTTGACGTTCTAAATTTGTGGGACTTTAAGTGTTTCTGGCGCCCCCAAGACATTTAGCGCCCTAGGCAACCGCCTGGTCTGCCTATGCCTAGTGCCGGCCCTGATTGCGCAGATTATGGTTAGCTGCGTTGTGCACCCACATGTGTGTTGTGTGTGGCTGATATAGGCTACATGTATAAATGTATCCAATAAGCCTGCAGGTCATACATCCATTATCATTAGCTGAGGCAGAGCTCGCGCCAGTGATGCCAGGAAAAAAAGTTTTGTCTTGGAAGATTTTGCCTTTATCAAATGCGGTCGGCAATATTCCAGTCCTTGCTCCTAAATAAAAGCAAAAAATTAAGAAGGTGTAGCAACACCAAAATGTTACTTGGGAGTTTGCACTTTATACTGTACTTTTCAAAAAAGGAATGCCTTTTGCAGTCGGACTGGCAAAATAAGGAATAATGCTTTTTACAAATGTGTGTGGCTTGGAACATACACAGTAGGCAAACCACATATATATATTTTTTTTAATGAAGAGTGTATTGAAAATGCTGACTTTGATGCAAGGGTATATGACTAAATAAGTCACACTGGGAATGTGGTGAGTGCTGCCAGAAATGTTGGGCCCCAGGACAGATCACTCCACCCCCCCTACCCCCCATTGGGAAAATCCAACTCCCATTGTCATTGTGACACAGCACACAACAAAATTGCATTTATGCCTCACCCGTGCAAGGGGGCATCCCTCAATGGCGCCCCAAGGGAGCAGTGGGCCGGGACGGTAGCATCCTCAGGGTACCTCGGTCATGGAGGAGAGCACTGGTTGATTACTTCCCCCCCACCAACCTGGCGGGTCGGGAATCGAACCGGCAACCTTTGGGCTACAAGTCTGACGCCCTAACCGCTTACCCACGACTGCCCTAAGTGGCACCCATGCCTACAAGTGAAACATGACAAACAAGTTTAAAATGCTTACCGTAAATTAAAAGAGCCACTATTTCTAAGTGCTGTGTCATTAATCAACAATTCTTAACTGGATGTTAATTGATGAGTCAGACGGCACAATGCATATGAGGCCAAATCCTGTTTCTGCTTTAACTGGAACATGAATAGGATTAGTGGAGGAAAGAAACCACAGGCTAAAAGAAAGAGAGAGAGAGAGAATATGAATCATATGAATCATATATCAATATTAGAATGAAAAAAGTCAAAGAGACAGAAATAAAGAGAGGAGAGAGGACAGAAACAGAGACGCAGGAAGCCAGAGAATGAAAAAAAGGATGAGGGAGGGAGGGCAAGTAAATGAGAGAAATCGAATATGAGAATGGTGCAGAATGTTCCGGAGCCGAGCGTCGTCACGCCGACAGGCCACGTGCCACGTGCTGCACTTCCACTGCTGATCATCTTAATTACCTGTGCGAACGTGCCACCGCCGCTGCCTCCGCCGCTGCATCCGCCACTACTCCCTCAGCAGATGGCCAGGAAAGTGCACATTGTTCCCTGACCCTCCACGCACCCTATATGCTCAAGTACCACAAATAGGCTACTTATGTACAAATGTGGCTGTTTGCTCTGAGCTGATAATCAATCTGCACATGACAAAGCATCCCACGTGTTCGTTCATTACTGTGGTTTTAACAATGAATGAAGCTTGAGACTCAGCGCACTCTGATGACACGTTTATTTATTCCCAGGCAGGGTATTGTATTGGATTATGAGTGGTGGAGTGAAAGCCCAACTGGGACACTCCAACTCACATTGTCATTGTGACACATCACTCCATGACATCTTTTCTCTGTCCAGATACCTCAGTGTGTGAGTGCTCATTAAGATCGTATACTGTTGTAGGCTATGTGTAATGTTTATTGACAGAGAAAATCTACATGTTAATGTGTTTTCGAGTTTTTGTTTGAAGTTGAAAATTTGCTTTGGTTTAAAATACAACATTGTTATCTTAGTTTCTTGAAAATATATTAAAAAAAATGAATGAACTTGGCAGTTATCGTAACATTTTGGTGTCAAATGAAATGCTAGCGTTTACCTAAATCAGAGTAAAAAAAATGGAGCAAAAGAACATTTCCTCAAAGACTTACCCTACTTCCTCGTGTCATGTCAAAAAGCATCACCATGGCCCTTCCGTGGCCTAACTGTAGGGCACTGGGTTACTATGCCGGCGACCTGGGTTCGATTCTGGCCCAGGTAATTTGCCGATCCTTCACCATCTCTCTCTCCTCACTCATTTCCTTTCTCTCCTCCACTATCCTGGCAAAAAAAGCCCTAATAACAGTATTTAAATAGTAAAAAGAAGAAACAGCACCCCCACGCTTTCACCCCCAAACCTGTATGTCTCTGCACCACTTATGTGGGTTGCCTTCATAACATTTCCTACTGTTATAACGTGGATCTCAGCTGAAGGAAATTATGTCACACAGGGAGACGAAATACTCCGAGGTGTGAGAGAAACTTTAAAAAGTGCCTGCCCTTTATCTAGGGTGTGAGGGCGGAAGTGGGCATGGAAGGGGTTGTGAATGAGAAAGAGCAGTGAAAGAAGAAGAGGAAGAAAAAACAAGGTGGAAATGGAAAGCACAAGGCCATTTTCTCACTCCAATGTGTGATGAGAAGTCAAGGAGGAGGAGGAGGAGGAGGAGCAGAGGCGCATCTTGTCACCAGGCTAGGCAGGAAGCTGCTTGGGGCCCCCAAGCACCTGGATGGTGAATAGAAGCTCACACTTTGCTACAGCAGTGACAAATTTCTTTCAAATGTTCACTCCTTTGAAATTTTGCTTGGGGCCCCAGCTGAACCTAGAGTCGCCCCTGAGGAGGAGGAGGAGGAGGAGAGGGACAAGGAGGAGGAGGAGGAGAGGGACAAGGAGGAGGAAGAGGAGGAGGAAGAGGAGAGGGACAAGGAAGAGGAGGAGGAGGAGGAGGGAGAGACGGACAAGGAGGAGGAAGAGGAGGATGAGGAGAGGGACAAGGAGGAAAAAAAGATGAGGAGAAGAAGAGGAGGAAGAATGTGGTCAGAAAGCGGATTAATGACTTCCAAGAACTCGCTCCTCTTTACCATCCTTCATCTCCTTATCTCCAACATGATACGCCTTCATAAACTCTACAAAGAAGGAGGGGGGTGTCCTACATGGGGTGTGTGTGTGTGTGTGTGTGTGTGTGTGTGTGTGTGTGTGTGTGTGTGTGTGTGTGTGAGTGTGTGTGTGTGTGTGTGTGCGTGTGTGTGTGTGTGTGTGTGTGTGTGTGTGTGTGTGTGTGTGTGTGTGTGTGTGTGTGTGTGTGTGTGAGGGTGAGTGTGAGTGTGTGTGTGTGTAAGTGTGAATGTGTGTGTGTGTGTGTGTGTGTGTGTGTGTGTGTGTGTGTGTGTGTGTGTGTGTGTGTGTGTGTGTGTGTGTGTGTGTGTGTGTGTGTGTGTGTGTGTGTGTGTGTGTGTGTGTGTGTGTGTGTGTGTGTGTGTGTGATGAAGGCCTGCGTGCGTGCGTGATTGTGTGTGGTGAATATCTGCGTATATGCATGTGTACGTATGTATGTGCGTATCCTGCGTGTGTGTGTGTATGTATGCGTGTGCGTGTAGTGTATGTATGTATGTGCGTGTAATGCATGTGTGTGCGTGTGATGAAGGTCTATGTGTGTGTGTGATGAAGGTCTATGTGTGTGCATGTGGTGAAGGTCTGTGTGTGTGCGTGTGTGTGTGGTGAAGGTCTGTGTGTGTGCGTGTGTGTGTGGTGAAGGTCTGTGTGTGCATGCATGTGTGCGTGTGCGTGCGTGCGGTGAAGGTGTGTGTGTGTGTGTGTGTGTGTGTGTGTGTGTGTGTGTGTGTGTGTGTGTGTGTGTGTGTGTGTGTGTGTGTGTGTGTGTGTGTGTGTGTGTGTGTGGTGAAGGTCTGCTTGTGTATGTGTTGCCCTAAATCCTGTGGATGGGGCCTGGTGGGATGGGATGGCCTATTACTGCACGCCAGTAGGAGACATGGAGGCTTTGTACAGCAGCCAGCAGGTGAGAACATTATTATGTGTCTGTGTGTGTGTGTATAGTGTGTGTGTGTGTGTGTGTGTGTGTGTGTGTGTGTGTGTGTGTGTGTGTGTGTGTGTGTGTGTGTGTGTGTGTGTGTGTGTGTGTGTGTGTGTGTGTGTGTGTGTGTGTGTGTGTGTACAGTGTGTGTGTGTGTACAGTGTGTGTGTGTGTGTGTGTGTGTACAGTGTGTGTGTGCAGTGTGCGTGCGTGCACGCGTGTGTGTGTGTGTGTGCATTCTACTATGTCAGTGTATACCAGTGGGTGTGTGTGCATGTGTCATCAATGGATTGATTGAGTTGGGGCTAAGAAGTGGGACTGACCACAGGTGATGTTGATAAATTCGGCCAGTCTGTTGCAAACACAGCGGGTCGGTCTGGCTCTGTGTGCGGGGTGCTTTCATCCTGGCATGTCCATTCCTTTCTTTCTTTCTTTCTTTCTCTTTCTTTCTTTTTCTTTCTTTCTTTCATCCTCTTGATGAACGACTGACCCACTGCCACCATTACATGTACCTGTCGCACTGAATAAAATGTTCAAGCACTTTATACGTGTACTGTACGTAGTGAGGCACAATGCATTTTTACCATCATTACTTGTATAAGCCGGGCTGGACTGGTGAATCTGGCATACAGGGCATTTTCCTGGTGAGCCGACAGTCCCCAGGAGCCAATACATGGTTTCTACATTTTGTTTATAACCTGACTGTGCGAACCTAGCTGCACACAACTTAACCTCTGATTGTTTGGAAACAGCTGTCAATCAACAAATTAGCTCACGTGGTTGGCTGCCAGTGTGACTCTTGCCCCTCCTCATAACATCGTGTTGATAAACACTGAGAACCCATGTATACTGTTGATGTTGTTGTTGTTGTTGTGGTTGTTTTCCTGGGGATTGGCCAACAATTTAGAGGGAGGAGACCCATTGGGTCCATTGTCAATACAGAAAGTGGATTCAGCCAGTCAAGATACAGTATGAAAGTGTCTTAAAATTATGGTCAGACTTAGCTCCAGTTGTGGATGTTGATAAGGTCTGCCAAAGATTCCAAGGCACACTGCTGGTGAAGTTTTGTGCCTTGGAATCTTTGGCAGACCTTATCAACAGCCATAAATGGAGCTAAGTCTGACCATAATTTTAAGAAACTTAATTTCCTTGAGCCAAAGAGCACCTGCTAAAGAGAAAAAAGTGAAGCAGCACTCCTCCATGATCAACATTCCCCAGTGAACAGTTGATTATTTTTACGGCATGAAAGTGGCCTGTGTGTGTTCGGGGTCAGTGTACACCGAAAATGCCCGGGACATTTTTCCGTCCGGGACCAGCTCTGATTATAAGCATTATAATAAAGAAGAAGTGCTTGATTTATGCATCAGCACAGGTGTACCAATTAGTTGTCCAAGAAAGAGAGTAGCCACAATGTGTGTCAGATGTTAGATGCCGGTCAAAAGTGAAACTGGAGCACAGGTGTTCATAGATGGTGCAGTATACTTTGCTATTCAAGATGCTGTACCGCATTGTCAGTGAAAGCACAGCACACAGTAGGCCTACAAGCTTTCAGATAACCGATATCAGAATCGAAAACATGGCACAAAAGCAGTGAGCCAACCTACAAAGCATACTGTATGCAAGTTGTGGATAAACAGTGTAGACATTGACTATTGATGTAGCCTAATCTAGATCAAACCCACCAGCAATGTGTTTCTTACCCGGCAGACACAGTTGATGTGGACTGCCAATGAATTGGGGCGTGAACACTTACTGTATCTCAAGCATGACACAGTTAATAATGATAACAATAATAATAATAATAATAATAATAATAATAATAATAATAATCATAACGAATTTTATTCTTTTGAAAACACTCAAGGGCACTGTACAGCAACGAGTAATAATACAACAAGAAGACACATTAAAAGCTCATAGATTATAAACACAAAGTAAAAACTAAGTTTAAAGGGGTTTAGAGACCTTCTACCTGCACTAAACACATACACACACACACACACACACACACACACACACACACTGCTGCCGGTGTACTTGACAGACCTTTTTAATATTTATTTTTCTTCAAAATGCTACTATTACCATGTCAGAACGCTATAAAGGACTTTTTTAGGAAAAGCACAAAAGCACAACAATACCTCTTAATGTATGTCCTCTACAAGTCTTCTGTTGTCCAGTCTTGCAGTCTTGCACTTTAAATGTCTGTATGAGCACTGTCTATGTCCATACTGTCTTAAGTCCATGTATAAGTACTGTCTATGTCTATACTGTCTATGTCCTTACCTAGATTAGTCTATGTCTGTATGGGAAAGCAAGAAATGTAATTTCAAATTCTTTGTATGACCAGTGCATGTAAAGAAATTGACAATAAAACCTACTTGACTTGACTTGACTTGACTTGACTAGAGACAATATTGCTGATGTCAGGGGGAAGAGCATTCAAGAGCTGGGAAAAAAGAGAGACTGAAAGCTCTATTCCTCATGGCACTGAGGCGGGCAGAGGGGACAGAGAGGAGGATAGAGGAGGAGGAACGAAGGGAGCGAGAGGGATTAGCAATATGAATAAGATTAGACAGATAAGATTGTCGATGGCCTTGAACGTGTGGAGGAGTATCTTCAAATTAATTTTGAACTTGATAGGGGGCCAGTGGAGATAGAGAGTGGTTAGGACATTTGTTTCACACTGGTCCTCTGGCATTATTGCCTTTCAGTTACTTGGCTGACTTCTGTAATTCTGCAGCCTGATGACCAGACATGTCATTCACAGCTTGTAGTTCTCTCACAAGATTGCATGTGGGCTGTGCTGTGATATGGTCTCAGCAAGTATCTCAACTGACACTCTCTCAAACACTCTCACACACAAACACACACACACATACACACACACACACACACACACACACACACACACACACACACACACACACACAAACACACACTCACAATTTGTGGGTATGCATGCACTTTTGGTACATTCAGGCCGACTGAGAACCGTGCTGGCCGACTGTGCTGGTGGCCCTGTTACCGCAACTAATCGCGAACCAGTCGGCTCTGCAGATCTATACGTTTTTTTCTCCATGAACGGTGACGACAAAGAGGATGTCAGCAGGTTCATCCGGGTAAGGGGCAAAACATACCAAGGCAGAACGGAACGGTCGCGGGACGAACGCGGTCTTTCTGCTTAGTTTCGGCCGGCGTGTTTTTCTCTGCCTTTCACACTGACAGCGTCGGCGTGCGCGGCCAGTCCTGTAAAAAAAAAACCCACAGCTAAAGCTAGCGTGCTACTTTGCCATTCATTTGCATGAGACACCGCCGGTTGCCGGCGTGAAGAATACGCTCGAGTTCTATTTTCCAAATGCAGCGTGGCGCGGAGCCGGCTCCCACGCCGCTGACGGGCGACTTCCGCCGATTGGTGTGTAAGGACAGATAGGTTTCAATGTATTTTCACAGACGCCGGTAAAAAACGCGGCCGTTCCGCGACGCTTTACCACCCTGGTGTGTAAGACCCCTAACACAGTCATGTGCAGAAAGGTTCAGAGCCCGTAATGAACGCGGGTGGTTCGCAGGTGATTACTTAAGTGCTAATTGTAACTGGTGCTGGCACCAGCACCATTCTGGTAAGCCTGAAAACAGTATGGGAGAAATTCTAATTATTGACTTAATTCGACTTAAGTTGGAGTTTTAAAAGTCATGTACACCGGTACACATTAGTAAAGCTGAAATCGAACCAAAGTAGAGTTTGAGAAATCTGACTATGCTTACCAGATAATACAAATCGAGCTATGTTGGCATGTAGGCCTAAACAGCTTAGTCGGACTATTAGTTCTCCCTTCTGGAAGTTACCAAATTGCCAAACAAAAAAGACTGGTTACTCATAGACAGACAGGGGGGGTAATTTGAGTCAAAGAAAAGGTGAGTTGAATGTTTTGCTTGATTAGCTGCTAAGCTCTAAAGCTATAGAGGCACGTGTGCAGCATGTCAACAAAAAATGTGTTGTTAGATTTCCTAAAAAAGGCATAGCATAGTGTATCTGCTTGAGATGAATAGTGAAAAACAGGTCCTTTATTTAAATACCTTTTTTCAAATATCTTCTCTAATATGTCTTTTCAACCCGCAGGCTTCTTGTTCCTGAAGTAGGATTTCATCAACGGCTAACCACTCAAAGCTTTCCATTCATACACTAGAAGAGAGGCAACAGAAAACTCCTGGCGGATAAGATGGATGGCAGATATCAGCAAATTTGAGCCTCTTAACTCTAAGAGTGTTCGGGTTGACAGTGAAAGGTCTCTTCAGTGACAGCTCTTGCACCTAATCTCAAACTGACTGACATGTTCACGTTGAAAAAACTGAGTCTTTGGGAACCATAACGTTGGTTAAAGTTACGAACTGAAAAATACTCTTCATGAATTGTTTACATGTATTCATAATAATTGTTTAAATTGTTGGCAACATAGCCACTTTTAAATTGCAACCATGCCAGGTTCTAGTCTTCATACATATTTATATTAATTTATAATAATTGTTTAAATGGTTTGCAACAAAGACACTATAGCCACTTTTATACATTGGAACTGTGCTAGCCTGGCTCTGGTCTTCATAGATATGCATGAAGGTTGACGGAACTTATTTGGTGTAGTTTTCTACGGCAAGTTCTTCACCTGGTGGAGTGAGCATCTACTGGCAGTGGAATATCCAGGTCACATAGGCCTACACTGAATAAAATGAGTGACAGTGTATGAACGCGGGTCCGTCGCTGGTAAGCACTGTGGCTCGCAGTGACAGTGATGTGGGAATCAGCATCAGCACCATTGAGGTTGGCTTGACAACAGCTTAAAAGGCAACTAAAATCTAATGGGCAGCCCCAGGGCTGGTGTGAGACAAAAAAAATGACATTTTGGATTACACTGGATTACACTGGCCCATCGCACATACAGTATGCATGCCTCTTTTGCACTACAGGCTCAGTTCACTGTATTGACGTTCACTGTATTGACGATGAACCAGTGGACTGCCTGCTCTGAATTGGGGGCAGTCTATAAGGTCAAAACAAAGACAACAGCAAAAAAACCACAATAAGCCACTGAGAACTATACATTTCAGGCTCATTTCTATGCTGTATATATAGAATCGCTGAGGAGGTTAGTCCCAGACATACTGAAACTGTGTAACTGTGCCCACTCCTAGCCGCCAAGGTGTCACATTGTCCCAGCTGCCACAGCGTCCTTACTGTCCACAACCAGCCCTGGCAGGGGGCTCCCCTAGGTGGCCACTGGTCTCTGACTGAAGTTTTTTCCTGGCTATAGGGTTTTTTTCTCAGACCTCATTGAGCTTTTAACCCCTACAAACTATGAATCAAATGAAAGGGAGTTTTTCCTCACCCCTGATGCCACCAGGGGCCGCATCTAAGCGCCCAATTTCAGTGTGACTATCTATGACTTATGCTAGACCCAACCACTATGGACCTTACACCTCTAAGAATCCTGGTCCTAACCTACGTTGACCTTATGACTACAATCTCTATCTATCTCTTCTTCCTCTGCCTTCCTGCTATTTCTGCCTTTCCTCTCTACCACTCCTTTTAAATCCATCTCTAACAATGATGTTTTTTCCCCATTTGTTAAGTTGCATGCCTTGTATGATACAGTGCTATACAAATACAATTATAATGTGCAGTCAGACTTCATGCTCTCACGCCTGTTCTTTTATCCAGCTGTTCTGTTCTGTAGTGTAGCCAAAACAGTATATTTCATTTTGAAATATTTTGGTTATGACAAGTGTGGTGAATACATCTACAGATAGGAATTACACATGTAACGGAGGCTAACTAGCAGAGTTGGCGTGGAACGTTAGTAAACCTCCCTCCTCATACAGTGTCGATGCTGTTGAGCTGGGGGACTGGTCTTTTAGTCCAGCGGTATCTTACTGTGCCTACCATTGCCGCACCGTTGTAGTTGACGCGCACGTTCGCGCCCCGAGGGGGACGAATAGGTGCAAGACGACCTCCGTCACACACATTGCCTACAAAGCCAAAGTGCAGTAACTGCAGTTTGTCAAAATTGAGTTTGGACTGAATATGGTCTTCATTACATTTCCTTAATCTTGTAATAAAGCATTATGGGCCAAACATGTCCCGTTTTAGAGATACTGCTTTGTCAAATTCGCAGTAACTACAAAATCCAACCAACTACCAAGGCTTTGAAAGTAGCCCTCGGGTAGCGCTCAGTAGCCCTCGGGTAGCCCTTGGTAGCCCTCAGACCCAGAAAGGTTGCGGACCCCTGGTATACAGGTAGGCTACATAAAATGTTGAAGTGCAAGCCTGATTCAGGCATTGACAATGTCAAGTGACAGAAAGGTCAAAACTCTCTGCCTCTCCAGCCCCTGCCTCTGTCAAACAGAATGGCCATCAGCACAACACTCACTAGCAGATAATCTTGTTTGAAGTGACCAGCTTCTTGGTAGCACCGCTAATAAAATGACACCCTTTCACAGAGCACCACATTGCTGGAATCTCTTGACTTGTCGACTTGTCTCTTAGTAGGTCACTGTGACCTCCTTGTCTTCCTTCCTGTCCTGTCCTGTCCTGCAATATTTGTGTGTGCCTGTGTGTGTGTGTGTGTGTGTGTGTGTGTGTGTGTGTGTGTGTGTGTGTGTGTGTGTGTGTGTGTGTGTGTGTGTGTGTGTGTGTGTGTGTGTGTGTGTGTGTACCTGCATGCGGCGTGCGTGTGTGTGTGTACGTGCGTGCCTGTGTGTGTGTGTGCGTGTGTCTGTGTGTATGCGTGTGTGTGTGTGTACGTGCATGCGTGTGCGTGCCTGTGTGTGAGAGCGTGCGTGTGTGTGTGAGGACATCCATGTGTTAATTGGTACAAGCAGATTCCAAAAAAGTTGGGACACTTTGTATTTTGTGAATAAAATCAAAATGCTGGCATTTTCAAAACATCCAATATGTTAATAAGGTAGAGCATTATGTACAGACAACATATCAGTTGTTAAAGTCGAGCAGAATAATTGTTTTGAGGTAATTATGTGATCATTTAAAATTTGACCCATGCAACAAATCTCAAAAAAGTTGGGACAGGGCCAAAACATGTTGTAATAGTTGGATAATTCTAAAAATTACACAAGGAAGAATATTTTAAAAGGAACTATATTGACTGCCAACGTGACTCCACAAATATAATACCATCACATAGAGGCTGTGGCATTCAGCAGCGAATATTTTGAGGGACTAATTACTTATCTATTACACACAAAGATTGAATAACCAAAATTGCAGGCATATAAGGCCTATTTCCGCAATATAGAGTTCTGTGTAGTCATTGCACAAATTATAAGATCATGACATACTCAAGATCAATAAGCAAACTATGACACTCCAACAATGACAGCTCTCGAAAAAATGATCATAAACACAACACTTGATTAATGCACATGATGCAGACATTAAATAGAGTTTTGCGTGTGGAAAAGCTCATTCTATGGACCTAGGAGACATGTGAAACTGTCCTCTGATTACAGAATGGAAAATATTTAATCAATTTTGAAAATTATGGAGTCATGCACCCTCCAGGTTATATAGAAAAGGAATACTTCAGCTTGATTTAGTGGTCAGTCTGAAAGACAGCATATATGATGGTAAGGGGGTGCAGAGGTGACTTGGTTAGGGTCTTCTTACTCATGTAGAGCATTATAATGAATGCTGAATGATATATGCAGACTTTAAACAGCATACATAGCCACCAAGGCATTATATTTTGGAGCACCGTCTTCAGATATTGCCCCATAATGGTGGCAAATTTCAATCTCTACTATGTTCCAACAGTGTGGTTCCATCATAAGAGTAAACAGGTCACAAAATTATTTTCTTGCCGTCAGGATATGCCACATATTAAGCATAACAAAAAGGTAAACAAGTTGAAGAACACACCTATCAGTTGAGCTACTGAAATCATGTCTCGCACATCAAAATATCAAATTTTTGAATAAAATTATGCCATCAGTCAAAGTATCTAACTGTTCAGTCTCATCCCTTGTGTTGTGTTTAGTCTTGACCAATATAAAAAGCATTTTATTGGCCCTGTCCCAACTTTTTGGGGATTTGTTGCAAGGGTGAAATTTTAAATGATCACATAATTACCTCAAAACAATAATTCTACTTGACTTTAACAACTGATATGTTGTCTGTACATAATGTTCTACCTTGTTAACATATTGGATGTTTGAAAATGCCAGCATTTTGATTTTATTCACAAAATACAAAGTGTCCCAACTTTTTTGGAATCCGCTTTGTAAGTTAATGGTTAAATTGAATTCACAAATATTTACCTTGCATTGTTTGCCTTGAAAGAGCGAAAGGTATGGAACTTCTTTTGTGGTTGAAAAATGTGAAAAAAAATGTGTTAAGACAACCATAAAGCTGCCATCTATTGCCATTAGTTGACATCTAAACACATGACTTTATTGGATGAATTTGCAAGTCAAGATTGTGGGACATGTGTTTGATAAAATCGACAAGTCAAAAGTGTCCTTGGTTTATTGATATTGGTAATGGTAATTTCTTAATTAAACAAAATTCCCAAAACGTGATTCTCGAAAAGGTCTTTTGCACAAAAACAACCTGCTTGCATAAATTAACACCAGTCATCAGACATGGCGAAGACGTAGGCACACGCGCATGGTAGAAACTGCTGCGAACAAACACACTTTCCCTACGTCGTGATCAGTGGTGTAGTCTACTTTTTTATGGTGGGTATACTGTATATTTGAGCATTTTTTTGAAGTGGGTATACTGTATATATTTGTGCTATTCAAAACAATGGATCAATCAATTTTAAGTGGGTATACTGAAATCCCTGAAATTTAGAAGTGGGTATACTCCGTATACCCGCGTTCTACGTAGACTACACCACTGGTCGTGATCACACAATGCTCAGACCAGATGACTGAAGGACACGCATTCTCAAGAGGGGTGTGTGTGTTCTCTCCTTTTTCTGTGTGGCAATCACACGTACTGCAGGTCACACACACACACATGCGCACACACACACACATGTACACACACACACACACACACACACACACACACACACACACACACACACACACACACACAAAAATGCATGCGTGCACACATGCACGCGTGCACACATGCACGCACACACACGCACACACACGCACACACACACACACACACACACACACACACACACACACACACAGATGACTGGTTCCGATCCGGAGCCAAATAAGCCCCATAATAATCTCACTCAAACACGAACAGGCTGGCTGTGGATGCCGATGCACACAATTACTGCCTGGTGTTGATCACGAAATAGATGACTAATTGTCACCCCTTCCTCTCATGCAAACAGCTCCGATAGCCAGCCACATTTTCACAAGCACGCGTAGATGCACTAATGCCGCAGGTGTTACATGATTAAAATGTGACTCTTTGGGTCAGCAAACAAAACATACAGACTGACATTGTTGTTACTCCACAAAATGAAGATACTTTTTTATTGCTTTTATTGCATAGCATTATGTATGGTATGGTGGGTGAAATTACTGAATATACTGTGACTGAAATACAAAGTACCTGGCGGTGTAGAGGGTTGGTGTGTACATGGTTTTTGCTTGTGCACTGCGAAAAAGGACGTAAATTGTTTGAATGGTCTTTTTTCTTCTTCTTCTTCTTCTTTTTCTTCTTCTTCTTCTGATTGGTTTACTGAAGAAGAAAATCTACAAAATAATCTACAAAAACATTATTTTATTTTTTGTTATTATTATTATCATTGTTATTATCATTGTTATTATTACTATTATTTACAAAAGATTAGCATTTGTGCTATTTTCTCACTTCTGATAAAAATAGGCCACGGTGGACTATGACACCTCTGCTCCAGCCTTGTTTTGAGCAGATGGGTATTGTATCTTTGTGCACCCCAGAACAGCCCTCGAAAGGTCAACATTGTCTTGTTGTTGCTGAGCAATGACCGCCATTTTGGCTTGTAATGGTGCCCTGATTCCATTATGGCACATTCGCAAAGCTCTCCCCCTTTTTGTCCAGAGAGTTTCAATCGCCCAAACCCAATTAACCCAATTTCCCCCCTCCATACACTGCATCTGAGTGGGATCCAAATAGAGCAGCCAGGCACACACCAACGCCATGGACCAGTGGTGCATTATGGGGCTAGGCGGGGCGAGGCGAGGCGTAGACAATGGCAGAAATTACTTAGTCACACTCAAAGCTAATCAACCTGTTAGAGACGAAATTAGGTCAAGCATCGATGATGAGGATCTGTATTGAAATGCAGTGAACAATGAAGCAATGAACAATCAGAAGAGCCCTCCAGCAGCAAATGAGTATCTGACTCACAGCCAACCATGATGCCCATATAGCTGAGAAGCCTGTTGAACGTGGACTTCTAATGTAAAAATCACGTTTTCATCCCGTGACATACATTTTCATGCAAATGAATTTGCTCGTTTCGATAGCAAACAAACAAATACAAGCACCTGCACACGCACGTGCGTAGATGTTCATGTAACATGTACATATGTAACATATTCATGTAAACGCACATGTACACAGACGCACACAAAAACGCACACACAAATTGCTTGGCGTAGCAGACATGCAGCTTATTACTGTAAGGGAATATACTCAAAATTGTCTTTTAAAAATATTTTCGGTGGCATTTTCACATTAATTATGATCAGTGAAGAGTGGGACAAGAAATGAGTGAGAGAGAGATGGAGAGGATCGGGGATTTGACCTCAGGCCAGAATTGAACCTAGGTCCCCGGTTAAGATGGCCTGGGGCCCCAAGGCTACAGGTTGCCGCGGGCCCCCTGGAAGGCAAATTTCGAGCGAAGAGAATATCAAAGAAATAGTAAGAGTATGTATTAACAATTTAGTAATTATATGAACTACTCTACTCTTTACATCATGCGGTATATCACATCATATACAGTACACATCTTGTTGGTGCTGGTTTGACGATAAGAAAACTACAGTATTTGAAGAATATATAACAATTCTTCATGTCTTCATGCCAGACACCTGATGCTTTAACACAAACACAGTCCATTTTCCATCAAGCTATGGGTCTATTTTGACCATAACGCTGCCGTTACCATCTGTGATGCAAGGATGACAGGAGCAA